>NC_016091.4:38686886-38986886 GCF_000004515.6 Glycine max
AGATAAAAATTCATTTTAGATGTTGAGTCTGATCTGCTTTATTTTATTTCTCAATGGATGGGTTAAGATGATATCACACTTTCTGACAAGGACCAAGGTTCAAATTATGCCACTGAAGTCCTAACTCATGGACATAATCGGGATGATGAAGTGTTTAGCATGAATAAGAATATAAAGCAGCTGCAGAATTTAACAGAGAATGACCCTGCCAAGGACATCTCATCCTGCAGTGCATCATACTTTGGATCCCTGGGAGCCAGCAAACAGGATGGAGGTAAATTTGGTATTTAATTTATAGTGTTTGATAAGTTTCTCACTTTAAATACTGAATTTGACTTGACAGTTTGAGGATTGACTTGAGAAACTTTAAAATAGACTTATAGAAATTAGACAGAAGTCCTGTAAATTTGATTGAGTGGGAGCACTCAACATCCTTGATGTTTAGGGGCTTAAAAGCATAAATAAATTTTATATTTACTCAAACAGTGATAAGGAATTGAACTTTTTAGTACAACTCTAATCTTTCCACTGATACATTAACTCCCATAAGTTTGAATGATGTTTTAATGTTTTTCACTATTTCCAACAGATTTTATGCGGTGCACGGATTGCAGTAATTATTCATACTACAAAATTTCATCTAATATCCACTTTAGGATTTTGTTTTGTCAATTTGTTTCATTTCATTAAATAATTTCAATAAGTTTGAAGTGATTAACCATATTTCTTTTTATATAATTGAAAAAGAGGATAGGTGTGGCAAGTCATTGTTCAGGATCATTGCATGTGGAATACATTCAGAAGGAATTACTTTTTATCTCGTTTTTGACGTAGCCCTATCAGAATTCAGAAGTGGTAGAATATTAAGAGAGTCCACTCTGTTATTTGATGTCAAATTCATTCTAGGGTTAACTCTCTAATATATGGCTTTATACAAAGACTTTGTTAGTGTTAATAAGTCTCTCTAATAAATACAGGACCAGAGATTTTATCTGAATCAGAGCACATCAAATCTGTAAGATCTGTTACCAAGGTTTGTAGTCCTGTGAATGACTCCACTAAAGTGGCTGAATTACCCCTGGGTGCAGCTTTGGAGAAATCTACAGCTCCTGTAGATGATGATTTCACACGTACCGGTACTTCTGATCACAATGAAACCACTACTACTGATAGAGATTCTGGGCTACTCATTAGTAGTGGCAGCCCAATAAGACTTCTTCAAGATTATGCTTCTGATGACACTTCAGATAATGAAGATGAAGGCAATGCTGCGGATGCTAATGTTTTCACGGTCTCAGGAGGTGCTGACACTGGTGTTTCAGCTGCACGTAAAGATTCTGGGAGTTATATGGAGACTGATATCGGATCTAAGATTCCTTCCAGTGCCCAAAAGGGGTTTGGACCGCTCTCCAGAAAATCGCAGGATGATTCAGAAATAGCTCCACATTTATTACGAGAGTCTAAGGAAACCCGTTACCGTAAAAAATCTGTCTCACGTTGGTCTAGTGAGCATAACCTCAAAAATCAGGTGTCTGCTTTAAAGGGCAAAGATGGATTAGAGAGTACTGGCATTGACAGTGGTAGTAAAAGTGGTAATGCTGAAAAGGAAGATGAGGGGAAAACCTCAAAGTTGGAACCAAATTTTCTGAAAGTTGATGAATTCGGGAGACATCTCAAAGAAGGTCTTACAGATAGTGACTCTGATGATTCACGCTATCATCAGACAAGCAGACTAAACAAAAGAGATAGAAGCTGGAGTCGCAGCCGGTCTCCTCCAGGCAGGAGGAGTAGGAGGAATAGGAGGAGTCCCTGCAGGAGAAGGGATAAAAGAAACAGGTCTCGCAGGTATGTACCACTATTGTGCATTGTAGGATGTCCCTATGAATCTTGTCCCCAAACAAACAATTTTTATCAGTATGCACTATTCTTCCTTTCCTAGGTTATTTGTTGTATGGATTGAACATAAAACCTCCTGCTAATGAGATTTATTATCTTTTTTTTACATTTTGAATCTTGGTTTTTGATATCTTAAATTATCTCTCTAAAGAAATACCATATAGAATTTTCAATTTTTTTTTTGTTTCAGCTGGTCTCCCTGGCACCGAAGAAGTAGGAGTAGGTCTCCAATCTCAAGACGTTCAGGTGACTTTCGTGGTGAGAATGTGAAAAGGGACAAGGATCAGTGCTTGGACTTCCTTCGAGGAAAGTGCTATCGAGGAGCATCTTGCAAGTACATTCACAATGAATCTGACATGAATGCTACTTCAAGGCGCTATAGGAATAAACATGATCTGGAAGCCAGTTCTCGTGCAAAAGAATCTAAGATTAATGGAGACATGAAGAGTATTTCTTCTAAAGTGTTGGATAATGAGCGTGATGGATTCAGAAGTCAGGATGTGAATCTTTTCCAGAATGTAACTAGCCAGGAAGTAATGAAGAAAAAAGAAGATTCAGGAAGGCATGCTGTTGCATCAACTACCATTCATCTTGATGGTCAATCAGTTAATATCAATCTAAGTAAATCTGAATGTAGCAGAGAGGTTGCTCCTGAAAAGCTGGAAACCATAGTAGTGAGGGAGGAACCTAAGACTTTAATCCTTAAAAATGATGGTTTGAAAGCAGGGGATTCTCATCAGCAACACTTAGTTGATGGTTTTCACCCTGAAGCTTTAGGCAGTGGTGATGCTTCTAAACCATCTGGTACATATAAAGATGTCATTCCCTCAGAAGATGGTTCATTTGTTCGGCAAATGCAATTCAATGTTTCTGCTGTTGGAATTCCAGAACATTCTGGGTACATGTCTCAGCATGTGAATGCATCCTTTGTGACTGATTCATCACCTGATAAAAGATCAATTGTTTCTGCTAGTGTTAATGAAGCTCCTGGTAGTGAACTGTTACCATTGTTGTCATCAACTCAGCAACAGTCAGCCACTAGTTCTGTTGGGCAATGTGTCACATCAGAGCAGCCTTCATTGCACTCTGAGGCTTTTGAAGAGTTACCTCCACAGAGTGGTTCTTCTGGGGAATTACCGCTTCATACTTACCAGTTGCCAGCTTCTGCTGTTTCACATTTCCAGGGTGAAAATCCTGTGCATATGCCACAAATTTCAAGGCAGTATGGTGCAATGCAACAAAGTCAATTCTTTCCTTTCCAATCCACTACGAGAGAAAAGTTTGAACCTTACCCAGCTCCATTACACATGCAGAATGCTCACTTCAATGTACCACCTAATAGCTCTTGGACATCCTTGCCACTGCCACCACCACCGCCACCAGGCCCACCACCAAGAGCGGTGTATAATTCCAGTTTAAACTCAGGAGTTGTAAAATCATATATTTCTTCTGAATTCAATCAGAGTCAATTGCATTCAAGAACTGACTTTGTTTCTCAGACTTCCATGAAGTCTGGGTTACCAACTGGTTCTCAGAATTCTGAATTTCAGGATCAAGCATACCCTCCAATGCAGGATCATTCACTAATTTTCATGCTTACAGAACCTTTCTCTCCAAAGCATCTCCCTCAGGGGAACCCAGCTAGTCAATTGCCTTCAGGCTCTAATCTCAATAGAGATGATTTTCATAATCAACTTCCTATGCAGGATTCAAAATTTTCAAGTACCACATCATTTGGGAGCCTGCAGCCTCAATCAAATCAATTTTCCTGGAAGTTGGATGTGAACAGACTACAACCTACTCTGGGTGGCAAGTTGCCTCCAGAAGGACATCTTATGACATCTTCCCACATCGATTCATTATCACAGAAGCAACAACCAATGTATAATTTTCAATGTTCTGTATCCGAGGCTAATTTGGGTGTGCCTGGGGAGACTGTTACTGTTTCAAGATATCCATCTGATTTTCTGGATAGCAATCATTCAACTTCTCTTCCATCTTTTGGGGGATCAAGAATATCTGCTCACTATAATCCTTATGCATCAACCTTTGAGAAACCACTAAGTTCCAAATTCAGTTCAAGTATTTATAGACAGGAAGATGAAATAATCCATGGTAACAATTATGCTTCTTCTAGATTGAACCATACTCCTGTAAATGGGGAAGGTGATGGTGTGGTTGGATTAAGACAGTCAGCTTCCTCATCAAAATCAGCTAGAGCTCTTGGTCAGATTTTACCTAGGTCTGGTGGTGACCAATATGACCCGATTTTTGACAGCATTGAACCATCATCCTCTTCTCTGAAAAAAATTGATTTTGATCAGAAGAAGGAAGTTACAGGTGAATCCAACATCAGCCTAAGGCCCAAAAGTTCTTACATGTCTTTGGACTCGGATGAGAAGAACAAGCAGGAGGAGGTTGGGGCTGTTGCCTCTACCACTTCTCAAAATATTGATGAATATGGTGAAACAGCAGATGCAGAAGTTGGTGCTGTTGAAAATGAGAGCCTAAGTGATGATGTGGATGTTGCAAAACTGACTTCAGGGGAGGTTGAGATTAATCAGGTCAAGTCTCCTGGGAAAAGAAAAAAGAGTAAGGATTCCAGATCAATGAAATTGTTCAAAGTTTCCATTGCAAACTTTGTAAAGGAGGTTTTGAAACCATCATGGCGGCAAGGTAATATGAGTAAGGTGGCTTTCAAAACCATTGTGAAAAAGACTGTGGATAAAGTGTCAGGAGCCATGAAAGGCCACCGTGTACCCAAGTCCCAAACGAAGATAAGTCAATATATTGATTCATCACAGCGAAAGTTGACTAAACTTGTGATGGTAATTGATTTTCTCATCACTTATTATTTGTGTTTTTTTCCCTCATCAAAGCTAAACATAGCTGCTATGTGTTTAGTTCTGTTTGTTTGCATCCCTACCTAAAGCTGTGCTGAGAATTAATAAAGGTTTATAGACAAATCTGTCACTGACAAAATGATGCGAGGCTTGATGCAGAGACTTGCCTTTTTGTCTTGAAATATAAGTGTATTTAAATGAAAAAGAAGAATGCTTTGTAACTTGTTTGAAAGGGCCAGTACTGTGATTTTAACTGCATTTTGAATGTTTCCTTCAGTGATTTTAACTGAAAATTTGTTTCTATGCTGAACTGTGTTACTTACTGGTTACATAGATCCAACACTCCAGATAGTTTTGTCTACATCTGTCTGTAAGACAGGTTTTAGTGTTCTATTGAACTTCATCAGTGAACTATCTTCCAATGATTTTTATATGCAAGGAAATACCTTTTTCTTTTATTTTTAATAAAGGAGTTGGAGATGGGAAGCATTATATAAGAATTGTTTTACCAAAACATTATAGATTTCTTGTCAGAATAGGAAAGTTGATTTAAGGATAACAATATGCCCTAAGCGTTAATATTCAAATTGCTTTTAGTGATGTTCCATTCCGTACATTTTCTGCAGGGTTATGTTGACAAGTATGTCAAGGTATGAAAGTGAAGTATGCAAATGTTTCTCCAACATTAAATGTCAATATAGGTGCATCATTTCAACAGGAAACATCGATGCTTCCCTGGAGTTGTCTCCTCTCAATTAAAGGCATACTAGGTAGGTGCGAGAATGATTGATCAACATTCAAGTTCCTCAAGTTTTGGTCGTCCCCAATATGTATGTATTGTATTTTCTACTTGTTATTCTTTGTGATTTGCTTTTAATTTATAGTTTCCACCTCATGTTATATAATAGCATTTTGAAGTAGTTTACCCGTGAATATTGCAAAGTTGGAATTAGTTCTCTTTTTATTGTTTTTATAAGCTAATAATAACTAGAACGAATTGCAAGTAAAAAAAAATACTAAAAGAAAACAGTAATCTTTTTTTTTTTTTGGTGCGTTATTGTTTTCTTTTTAAATGTTCCAAATCATCTCGTGGGTTGGTAGAGACTAAGAAGTTTGTCTTTACTAGTGACCTCATCAAATATCTTCTGCGAACCGAACCATGGAAATGAAGAAGCTTTTCTTGCAGAGATGCTGTTAATCAAATTTGTTTTTAATCGTGGAGGATTGATGATGCATTATTATATTCTGATGAATTAAAATGCAAATTGACCTTGGTCTTTTATTTTATTATATATTTGAATTGAAGCAAGTCCCCCCAACGGCAGAAATCCAGGCTACCACCTGATCTTGTTACGTAAGTGACAATATCTTACTGGTTTTTGTATAGTGCACAAGAGTTTGTGTGAAAATTTCTCAAAAGGAAATATTTCTTGTAAACTGTTAGGGTATTGAATATCCCTAACAGCAGAGAAAACAAGAGAAACATAAAATAGAAGAATATACGAAAAATACTGGGAGCAAACTGAATTTATTCAAGAAGGAAACCTTCTTTCAAGGGAAAACCCTTTACAATTTCTAATTCTTCTCTACCCCTTTCCTCTAATGAGAATACTCTTATTTATAATATCCTAATCCAACTAATTGATAAAGATAGAATAATAAAGATTAGATGATAGAATAATAAAGATAAAGATAGAATAATAAAGATAGATGGCCCTAAAGATTAAACTAATAACTAATTCGATCCTATCTCCCGTGTAGGAGTTTTCTTCCTTCTAGAATAGACCCTTCAGATAACTAGTCTATCTTGAGATCTAACATAAATTGTATTCTTTAAGGTCAATTTTCTTCCTTACGAGGGTTTTTTAGATTAATTTTAGTTTTTAGTCACTACCCAATAAAGAAATCTTAGTTTGGAGTCTGAAATTGTCTCTCTCGTGTGCTTTCCAATGTGTTTGGAGTGGAGGGAAGGGAACTAAAATTAGGGGTGGCAATGCGGGATGGAATGGGTCAGCCTGCCCAACCCATCTCAAAATAGCGGGGCTGGTTAGGTACTTAAGCCCAGCAGGTGACTCTGCCAACCCGGTGGGCCACAGGTGGGGAGGGACAGGTTGGTTCACCGACCCATTGGTCATTTTTAAAAAAATAATATTATGTTATTAATTTTATGTATGTTAAAATTTATAAAATTAGAAATCTATTCTCAAACATATATATATATATATATATATATATATATATATATATATATATATATATATATATATATATATATATATATATATATATATATATATATATATATATATATATATTATCACTTAGCTTGGGAGCTTTTAATTAAAGACAATTGTAATTGCTTTGATGGCTAGAAAGTTGGTGTCATATGAACGAAGTGGAGGTAGCAAATTTATGAACTTTATTTGTGATCTTCTATATTGTTGACATAGAGCTGGTCACATTGTATTTCTTTTGGAACCTTGATTTTACATGTGTACATATTATACATATATGGGCTCGGGTTGGTTAAATTAGATTCATACTGATTAGAGGGGGTAAATGATGTGTTATTTTATCTTGTGTAATGTTTTATTATGTATAAAATAAAATGGCTGAAAGTGTCTTGCAAAAGTTGCAAAAGTTATAAACTTAGTATAATTAAAAATATATTTTTCAAATGAAAGGAAAGGCATATACTAAAAAAACTTCAATTTCCTTTTCAAATTTGGCGGGCTATCTCGTCGGTCTGCCAAATCCACCTCTAAGCGGGATGGGTCAAAATGTCTAAATTGTTTCTGGTGGACTGAAGGCGGATTGGGCTACAATGGATTGAGCGAACCCGCACTGTCATTCATACGAAAATTTAAAACTTTTAAATATATATATATATATATATATATATATATATATATATATATATATATATATATATATATATATATATATATATATATATATATATATATATATGTATGTATGTATAATAATAATAATGTTAGCATTGAACATCTTTTTTATTGGACAAAAAAATCATTATTTCTTGATTTAAACCAGTTTAAATTAAAGGACAATAATGTCATTTTATATTTTAAAAAATAAAAACAAATTAAATCCCTTTTTTTTTTTTCCCCTTTTTCCATGTGCCTCCCCTATCGATCTCTGTTGCGGTTCTTTCTGCGTTGGGGGTGCAAGAATTGGATTGTAGGTCAATTGGAAACTAATGCTTAGTTTATTGGGGTGGAGGAGTTGACGGTCAATTGGAGATTAATTTTTGGTTTATATGGTGCAGCAATTGAAGATCAATTGAAGAGTTGCATTAACCACAGTAATTGGGTTTCTCGGATCTGTTTTTGGAATCATTTGTGGAGGCATTTTTGTTCTCCATAGTAGCCTTATGGAAATTAAATTGCCCCCTACCCAGCACAGCAGCAACAAGAAGAAAGCAGGAGAAAACTAGAAAGACATGTTTTTTACTGAAAAAGAAAAATAGAATTTGGGTAATTCTATTCGTGTTTGCGTGACAGTGAGTACAATATGCACTTGACAAAAAAAAAAAAAAGTTTCCTTCTTCTATATGCGCCATTGCTGGGAAAGAGAGTTGCTGTGGTGCAACACAAGGAGTGATCGAGGGAAAGAGGAAAGGTAAATTTGAATCATTTTCATTTTTTTAAAAATAAAATAAAATAAAATTACATAATTGTCCTTTAACCTATATTAATTTAAAGAGAGAAAAGTGATTTTTTTTTTCCAACAGAAAAGTTTTCAATGCTAACATTCATCTTCTAATTTTCAAGTAAATATATGTCAGCAAACTCCATTGTGCTATACTGATTTGACCGGTTTTGGTTTCCATTTAATTTGAATTGAAAGAATCCAAAGACTATTCGTAGAGTATACCAATGGTTTTGTTTGTACAAAAATTATTCTATTTAACGTATAATTTATTGTTACTTATTACATTTTAAAATGTATGTATTTGCATTAACTATCATATGACCATATTCACTTCTTGACTAATTTTCTCTTAAAAACATTTTGTATAATTTACCTTATCATTATGATACACTTAATTAACTTGCAGAATTATGCAAATATTAAACACAATTATAATAATTAATTAAAGTTTTCAATATCTTCACAAAAAAATATGATGCCTACAATTATGGATACATTATTAGAATTTATCAACAATTTTAATAAAATAAACAATAAAAATAAAAATCGAGGAAAGGTAATTAGTCTAATCTACTCGTACCGGGTGGTCTTATGAAAAACTATATTTTTCTTTATTTAGGCTAAACATTTTCTAGAAAATTTGAGTTAAATATTGATATATAGCTATAAAACTAATAAATCTAGGTGTAGTGTTATGTGTATAATGTTCTTTTTAGAAGTTGCTCCAACTGAGCAATAATCATATCGCATTAAATTTTATGAAACAAACTTATATATATCATAATTTTCAATTGAGAACCCTAAAAGTAGACAAAATGACTAAACAAAAAGGTCAAAGAAGAAGAAAGAAGAAATAAGACAAACCCAATAATGGCTCAATTTTTTCCTCCTTAATTTTAGTGTTCCTTTTATTTGTTGCATCCTCCTATGCAATCCAAGGTAAAGATCTGGATGCAATTTGCAAGCAAACTAAAGATTTTACATTTTGTTTATTTTATGTTTCAATAATTAACATTTTATGAGGTTATGAATAAACTCTAATTTTATATGGACTTATCAAAGAAATAGATAGCTAAAGATATTTTTAATCCTTATAAGTATGACTAAATTTTGTTAAAGTCTTTAATTTTAATTCATAAAACTTAAAATAGTCTTTATCCATGTAATGGTAATATGACATGACATTCATCTAGTCATACAATATCAACAACCATTTCAAGGTGACATGAAATAACATGTCTAAATGCATGCTATTAAATAATTACAAAGATAATTTAATTTTAAAATAATGATAAAATAAAGAGTAATTGCCAATGATTATATTGTTGTGGTATTTAAAAAACCACAACCCATGGGTGGCCTTGGGACATTGTTGAGAGGTGTGATAGCTCAACATCCATAGACTAAAAGGGGGCTAAAATAATTTTTTTTTTTAAAAATTCTATATAGTTGTATAATAATTTTTTCTATATTATTTTATATTATAACTAGATAAAAAAAAAACCTTGTTTCATGTCTATTTTTCTCCAAATTAAAATGTGATAGGTAATTTGGAAACATTTTTACTTAGTTATTCATTTTTTTACATGTTATTCATAAACTCATTTTAAACGAATTTCAACTAACATTGACATATTAATATGTAATGGATATGATATGATGATAAACTTAATTTGTTTGTTTTTTCTAACAAGATAAAAAAACACACACAAATCCAAACTCAAGAAATAAAACTACAAGTTAATATATTAATAAAGAAATAAATTATATGTAGGCTTTATTTAGAAATGATATTTGTATACTTTTTGGGAGGTGTATTCCATCTCGAGTGGTAAGAGAGACAAGAAGAAGAGAGAGAAAACATAAGATGCAATAAGAAATGTGATAAAAAAAAATAAAGAGATAAGAGATTATAATAAATAAAAGAGTAAATTACACTAATTTTCTCTAATGTTTTGTGAAGTTGTACAAGCTCTCCCAATTTTCATCTATTCCTACATTAATCCCTTTATTTTTTGAAAAATATACATTAGCACCCCTTATTACACTACCTATCCGTTAATTGTTTGAAAAATATTACATTGAGTTCTGTTATAAGGAAAGTTACTATAAAGGTTACAAATAACAAGAGGATTTGTGTAATTTTATGAAATCTTAGGGTGATTAGTGTAATTTATTTTAAGTAAATTATTATTAAAATATGATATATATATATATATATATATATATATATATATATATATATATATATATATATTAGGGGTTGGCCTTATATATAGATATATGTGCATTTTTTGTTTTGTTTCTGGAAGGAGATTAAATTGAATAAATGTGATACATTTTTAAGGATTGTTAAAATTGTGTTTCAGTTAATGTTTATTATTTACAACAACACACAAAGAGTTATCCTACTAGGTGAGATTGGCTACATGAATCACATGATACTATTTGGCACGATTAAAAACCAAGGTTTCATAAATATTGTTAAGTCTTAAGTCTCCCTTGATGGGTTCCTCCAATGTCCTTTTCGGTCTCCCTCTTCCTTTTTTCCCGGACTAAAGATCATGTCATCCACTCTTTTAATGGGCGCCTCTTGTGGCCTTCTTTGTACATGCCTAAATCACCTTAACCGATTTTTTATCTTGTCTTATATCACCACACATCCATCTTAACATCCTCATTTCTGCAAATCTCACTTTTCTCTCATGTTGTCCCTTTAAAACCCAACATTCACTATCATATAGTATAGTTGGACGTATAGTTGTCCAATAAAATTTGCCTTTGAGCTTGGTAGACACTTGGCAATCACAAATAACCCTCGATGCTTTTCACCATTTAAGCCATCCCACATGTATCCTATACATCCTCATTAATTTCTCCATCCTTTTATATGATGAATCCTAGATATCCAAACTTAGAAAACCTGTGATATGACATCTTCTCCCAATTTAACTTTTATTCTGTCTTACTCTTACTTAAATGAAAACTCTTTGTTTTCAAAGTCTACCTTTAGAGTTCAAGCTTATTGTTAATTGCTTCCCTTGATTCCTCAATCAAGACTATATCATTTGCAAAAAAGCATGCAATTAGGGATAATCTTTTGCATATCCTTGATAAACACATCCAATACTAGGTTAAACAAGTAAGGACTTAAAGCTAAGCCTTGATGTAATCCTATCCCAATAGGAAAGTCCTTAGTTTCACTTCTTGGAGTTCTCACACTAGTAGTTATCCCTTCATACATGCCTTGTATAGCTTGGATATAAGTCATGCGCATAACTTTTTTCTCTAAAGTCTTCCATGACACATCTCTTGGGACAAAGTCATAAGTTTTTTCCAAGTAAAAAAAAAAAATACATAATTCTCTTTCCTTACTTTACTTTTTCATCAACTGTTGTAATTTTAAGGGATCCTTATAAAATACCAATATAACCATCAAGAACATATTACGTTAGATTATCAAGAAGAGTTTAAGAAATACCTGAATTCATAATGATTGATCAAACAAACGCAGCGGAATCTGAATCTGTAGGTGATTTCTGATTTATGTACTCTTCTTAGGATCTGTTACGGAATGGATAACCGACTAACAGTATAACTGGTGACTTCATGGTTCTTCCTCAACCAGAATCTCTTTATTCTTTAATAGGATCTTTGAAACTCTTCAGATGGGGAGAAGAGAAACTATATGTGAAGGCTCAGTATATTGGGGACCATAGCCTTCTTATAGTGTATTAACCTAATAGGGTTCCCATTATCCCCTAATGGGTCAACACTGACATCTGCTCATTTAAGTCCATATCCTCTGATTTAGTTGTCTAACGGGTTCACTTAATTTGATCACATAAAATAAAACCCCCTAATGATAAATAGCTAATATAATTGTCTTATAATATTAGCGCACATTAATTATTGGAATATAAAATTCCAACATCAACATCCAGATAAGATAAATGGCTTCTGTTGTAGACCTCCATGGTATAAAACCAAATTAATTCTCTGCAATCCTTGTTTCTACTCTTAATCTATGCTCAATCACTTTTTCCCATAGCTTCATGGTGTGACTCAAAAGTTTTATACCTTTGTAGTTAGCACAATATTCGATATTTCCTTTGTTCTTAAAAACTAGGACCAAAGTACTCTTCCTTCACTCATTTGACATCTTCTTAGATCTTAAAATCTCATTGAAAAGCTTAGTGATCCGAATAAAACCTTGTTCTCCCATACACTTCCAAACTTCAATATGGATACCATTTGGACCAACAACTTTACCCTTTCCATTCTTTTAAGACTTTTTTTTAACCTCACCAATGCAAATTATGCCATAACAATACCAATTTCATTCCTCCTCTTGGATTTCTAACCCCTCCATATTAGTACTTGAATCTTGACCATCATTGAAAAGCATGTAAAAGTAATTCTCCCATCTCTCTTTGATATCCTTATATGTAACCAAAACTTTCCCTTTTTCATCTTTAATGCATCTTACTTGATCAAATCCCTTGTCTTCTTTTCTCTATATTTTGCAAGCTTGTATATCTTACATTCTCCATTATTTGTCCCTAGATCCTTATAAAACTCTTTGTATGCTTTGGGTTGTGCTTCACTTACCACTTTTTTGTCTCATTCCTAGCATTCCAATACCTTGACCAATTTTCAGCATTGTTCCACCCCTACAAGATTTTGAAGCTCTTTCTTTTGATTTTAACCTTTTCTTGAACCTTCTCATCCCACCATCAAGATTCCTTATCTCTTAACCCAAAACCTTTTGAGTCACCCAAGATTTCTTTGGCGACTTTCCTTATCTTTTTAGCCATGTCATCCCAAATGAGGTTAGCATTTCCTTGTAATTCCTAATTACCTTCCTCCAATAAATTATGCTTAAAAGCCAAAAGTTTGTCTCCCTTCAAATGCCACCACTTGGTCCTTGGGTTTGAGACTTGTTTGTTTTTCTATATATTCTTTTTGAATTGAACATCAAGAACCAATACCATATGTTGTGTCGTCAGTCTCTATCTTGGTATCACCTTACAATCCTTACAAGCCCTTTTGTCAACACTTCTCACCAAAAGAAATCAATATGTGACCTTGAGCTTCCACTTTTATAAGTTATAAGATGTTCTTCCCTTTTTTCTAAACAAGTGTTCATAATCTTAACATCATATGCCATAGAGAAGTCAATAATAGTCTGGCCTTCTGTAGTTAAACCTCCGAAACCAAAACCACCATGTGCACATGTGAATTGCCTTTTTTGACTACCAACATGTCCATTTAAACCCCGACCTAAGAAAAACTTCTCCTCTTGTTGATTGCCTTGAACCAATCCCTCCAAGTTTTCCGAAAACTTTTCCTTCACATGTGTCTCTATTCCTACGTATGGTTCATAAGCATTGATGATATTGATAGTCTCTTATGCCACCATTAATTTTAAGGCTAAAATTCTATCTCCACCACACTTTCTTTCCAAACCTTGTCCACCATAATACCTACATTATTATTTCCTCTAATTTTCCCTATGTACCAAAGCTTAAAACCTATAGTATCCATCTCCTTGGCCTTCTCTCCAATCCATTTAGTCTCTTGTGAAATAAAAAATATTCCACTAGAAGGAAGGTTGAATAGTGTGTTAGATAAAATGAAATCCTTTTCGAAAGTTGTTTTTCACAAATAGATATGCAAAAACCAAGTTGCTAACAATGTCATCCAATGAATAAAACCAGTTTTGATGGAAGAAAAAAAAAACATTGTCGTCTAGTGGTTGATAAAAATGGTATTTTTACAAAGGTTTTTTAAGATAAAACTCGTGTGACTAAGTGTGTCAAAATAAGCTTAAGAGAATACTAATCAAAATACTTACGAGAGAAGTAAAAATACTTAGTTTATATTGGTTCACTTGAACAAAGTTATGTTTAGTTCTCCTTCACAAACCAGTGAAAGGTTTCACGAATCAATGATTGATTACAAACAAATATTTTGTCTTGTCACTCTTGGCTACAATAGTATTCTCTAGGCCACTACTGACACACCCCTAGACTCCCTTTGAATCTAAGACACCTAAGTATTGTTTAACACTAAGTCACTCTTGACTTTCACAAACAAATATTGTTTGAGTGAATACACAGATTCAAATCACTCAATAGAGTGGATAAACAATTAAGCTCGAATACAAATGAATAACTTTGGTACGCAAAGGATGAATTAATTAAGCACAATAATGTATCATCCACTAGTTTGACAAAATCTAACTTCAAATGCTTTTGCTCGTATTTCCCTTCATTTTCTTGTGTTTGATAATAGAGCCTTGATCGCTTTAAATAGACTTCACTGAAGATATATGTTATAGGATTAGCATTTATCTTTGATTTGATTGTTGTCTCACAGTTGAAGACAATGCTAAATGTCGTGCTCTTGTGGAAAGAGAAAGAATAAAAGAATAAAAGTACAGACAACTACACGTGCTCTTCTCTTTGGCAATAATGACCTCTGGAGAATATTCTTGTGAATTATTCTATTTTCTTCTATTTTTTTTGTTTCTTACTCAAAATTTAAATGTTAGTAATTCAAAATAAGAGAAGTAAAATGAATTTACTAAAGTTATGGGGAGATATGTTGTTCATTTTTATTCCTTGTAAAATTGTATTTTTCCAATATTGGTCCCTATAAGCACTAACCTATTGGAACTATAAATGAAAAAAAATTGAAATCTTAAAGGCACTAAAATTGAAAAAAAATACAAACTTATAAGATCTAAAAATGAATAAAAACTTGTTGGGACCAAAATTAAAAAAATACCAACTTATAAGGATTAAAACTGAAAAAATAAGCTTAAAAAAAATAAAAAAGTATTAACTTATTGAACCAAAAATATATTTAAGAAAAAAAAACATATTTAAACCAAAGATATAACACGAAAATCGAAACAATTACACGTTACAATTATGCACTGCAATAATTTAATGTTATCTACTTTCACAATTCATTTTAAGTTTTCAAAGGAACAAGATGATAAAACATATAGATCAATATAATAGTGAATTTAAACGTTTAGCTTACCCTTGGTCATTGGTGTTGGTTGGATGATTGGGTGATGTGAATTAGAAAAAAAGAAGCAATATCAATACTACAAAAAATTTGCTACTTAGCGGCGGCTACACGTGCCAACTACTATAGGTTTCAACCACCGCTAGGCAAAATCTAGTGATTAAAAAATTGAATTTTTCCTATTGGTGTAGGTTGGATCATTGGAAAATTGAATTTTCACTTTCTCGATTCAAAAATAGTTTAGAGTTTGTAGCTTTGTCCCCTCAATATATATATATATATATATATGATGTTAACCATTTTCTCCTATTGCTGGGCGATGACTTCTACGGTGGAGAAGATATGTTTTTGTCGGCGATTGATGAAAAAGGGGGCCACGCCTCTGCAAGATCTTCGTCGGCACCAATGTCATCCAGCACGGGTTTAAAGAGCGATGCTCTTCTTGGAAAAGAAACTGTGATGACGGCTCGTGTGGCTAGTGGAGCATATTTGGTGGTGCGATGGGTTTTTGCGAAAAATCTTGTGGTAGCGTTGGTTGTGGTGTGGTGGTTCTCACAGATCTCGCAATGGTGGTAGCAAATCTTGGTCATGGTGCAAGGGTTTCTTGAGGATCTTGGTGGTGGGTTGGAGAGCTTATAATAGTGCTGAAGAGGAAGAGAAGAGGGTAGAGGTGGCGACAAAAGAAAGAAAAAAAATATACCGCCACCAAAAATCGCCTTCGAGGAAGGCAAATGGTGACTAGTAGTGGACGTTGCTTTCAAGTACATGATTTGCTGTAGAGGGTGCACCAAATTCTTGGTAACCAATTTAACTACAAACCTAGTCGGGTCTTACTGGATTGCATCAAGTTTAATGCATGTCGATCTGATAGACAACTCGACTTGATCAGACCTTTGAGTTGCGGTCAAACCAATTTGATTCGGTTTGAATTTTTAAACACAGTGTGACGGTGTTGTGATCAGAGGAGGCTCAAGAGTTGCCTATGGTGGAATATTGAGGGACTACATGGGTTTTTCATCTTTGCTTATGCGTGTAGATTGAGAATATGTTTCACCATTCAAGTGAACTACGACTAATCATGGCCTCCAAATTTCTTGGAGAGAGATTTTCACAAAGTAATTTTGTATATGCTTGTGAGTAGGGTTGGGTATGGATTAGATTTTTAAGAATCTAATTCATATCCAATCCATATTTACTTAAATGGATTGGATCTTAAATCTATATCCATATTTTTTAAATAATAATTTAGATTCAAGATCTAATCCATTTAAGTGGATATGGATTTGGTCATATCCAATTTATATTCACTTACATGTTATAAGGATTTTATTTTATTTTTACAAATTTTAGTAATTAAATGCTAAAAAGTGAAAACTTAGCACCTGTACATTTAAGAACTATTTTCAATCGAGCTGGGTCAAGATTATTTTTGATTGATCTTGGTTAGGGTATTTTCGGCTTACCTAAACTAGGACAATTTGGACTGACATCGACCCAAACATTTTTAAACTGACGTCAACCAGAATTTTCTTTTTTTGGTTGACGTCAGTCACTGTATTTTTTATTGACGTCGGTCAAAGATATTTTTGGTCGATCTTAGGTAGGGTTATTTTATGGTTGAGGTCGGCTAGGGTTTTTAGTCAATGTCGGTCAATAATATTTTTTGGCCGACATCAACTAGGGGTTTTCGATTAGTGTTGACCATGATTGGTTTTTTGTCAACGTTGGTTACGATTTTTTTGGTCGACATCGGTAAGGTTTTTTTGGTCGATGACGGTCATTGATATTTTTTGGTCAACATCAGCCAAGATTATATTTTGGTTGACATTGGCTATGTTTTTTTTGTTGGCGCTAGTTGAAATTATTTTTTTGTTGGCGTCTACTGGGGTTTGTTGGCCAACATCGACCATGACTAATTTCTTTTGGCCAACGCTGGCTAGGGATATTTTTTGTTGACATCAACTAGAGTTTTTTTAATTGACGTCAATTAGGGGAATATTTTGGCTAACGTTAGCTAGGTTTTTTTTATCAATGTCGGTCGATGATGTTTTTCGGTCGATGTTGGCCAAAAACATCCTAGCTGACGTCGGCAAAAAAATGTCTTGTCTAACGTCAACCATAAAAAACCTGGCCGATGTCGGTCAAAAAGCCTACCCAACGTTGACAAAAAAATAATATCGACAAACATCACAAAAAAGAAACCTTAGCTGACGTAGACAAAAAATAACCTCGACTGATGTTGGCTAGAAAAACTTTGGATGACATCAGCCAAAAAATAATCCCGACCAATGTTGGTCAAAAATACCCTTATTGACGTTAACATAAAAATAGTCTCAACGGATGATGGCTTAAAAACATCATTAGTTGATGTTGTCGACAATAACTCTAGACGAGATCAACAAAAAAATAGCTCATATTGAAGTTGGCTAAAAAGACATAACTGTCATCGTCCCAAAAATTGTATTGAATTTAAAAATCCAAACAAATATCCAATCCATATCCAATTAATTGGATTTGGATATGAAACCAGACCATTTAAATGGATTTAAAGTGGATTAGATTGGATTGAATATGGATTGATTTTATATATTTGGATTTTTTTGCACAATTGTAATTGTGAGAGCTTTACGATATGTCCATGCATGAGCTATTTTGAGTTTATTTCAATAAGTTGTCTAAAATAGTTAATAAAACAACTAATACCTTATATAAAAATTGTTCAATCCTATTTTTACTTTAACTATTAAAATAACTTAATGAACCCGAGATCTAATTCTAAAATCAATCTTGAATGGTTCGAATGAATGAGACCGGACGAATCATGCATGACCCCTTATAACCAGTGGCGGAACTTGACAAATTTTTTTGGAGGTACCAAAATATTTAAGAGTGTAATGCATAACAAAATAGAGAATTAAGTTGTAAATTATTATTGTAAAAAAATTTGCAAACATATCAACTATTTTTTATACAAAGTAAAATTTGTATGAGAATATTAAAAAAATCATTAAGATTTTCTATATATTTTCCAACGAAATTAAGAAAATAATATTTTCCAAAATCACAGAAAATTTTATAGAAAAAGTTTTCAAGAAAATCACTAAATTAAAAAAAATTGCATGAAAACCCATAAGAATAAGTATTCATTGCATGTATTATTTTCATAAAAAAATGACTTTCAATTAAAATGTTATGCTATATTCATTCGACGACTTAAGATAGTTAATAATTAAAAAATAAATAACTTTCAAGGTATTTAAAATTATTATAAAAAAATATTAGAAACAACTAAATATAAATATGTTGAAATTTTCTTCTATAGGTCTATTATATGTGCCCTGTTGTCAGCTATGTATGTCTTGTGCGTGATAGTGTTACACTCTATTAGAAAATAATTGAATCAGACTAAGTTTCAAGCTGCTTATAAGTTTAGAAAGTTATCCTGTTTTAATCTGTAAAAAAAATTGCAGCGGATAAAAGAGAGAAAGAATGTGCATGCGTTCATACAATATAGTTGCCTTTCATATCGTTCTCTGTTCTTCTGGATATGTCCTCGCCTTCCTTCGACTTTCAAGATCTAGAAGCTTCCTTTCTCCTCCTTCTTTCCATGCGCCCAAATTCTTAATAAAAAAAACTCAGATGTGACACCTCCGATTTACTTTTCCTTTTTTATTTGGTGATTATGCTTTGAGTGGATTTTGTGCAAAAAGATTGTCTCTTGTACGGTGGTGGTAACGACAACTTGCAATGGTGGGGCGGTGATGACGATAGTCATAAATCTATTTTATAATTTCTTCAAAAGATCTGATTTATGTATTTTTTAATTTTTTCAATTTCTTGGTTTTGGATTTGTTTTGTAATTTCTTTCAAAAAGGATGTCTAATTTCTGAATCTATTTTTCAATTTCTGTGATTTGTTTGTTTTTAATTTTTGAGATTTGTTGTTGTTGATGTTTGAATGTGGGAAGCGGAGGTTGTGAGAGGTGTGGAGGGGATCAATGAGAAGTGGAAAGAGAGGGAGGGACAAATCTGGAAAAGAAAAATAAAAAGGAGAAAAGAAAAAACAATCTTAACCGTTAACTTAAAAAAAATCTAACGGTATGTAAAACTTTTTCACCGTGGAGGACCTATTAGGCTTTCCACCATCATCTATCATTATATAAACAAGACCCTGGATACGTGTCAAACTATGGTTTACCGCAATTCCCGCCTAAACATGCCAATTCGTGCTACAGTGCTTTATTAAACGACGCGTTTCCAATAAACAAAACGATGCATTTCAAATAAATAAAACGATTCGTTTCAAGTAACTAATAAATTAAACATTTCGAAGACCGATGCGTTTCCAATACTCATGCTTTTCGAATACCAATACTCATGCTTTTGGATTACCAATGCTTTTCGAAAACCAACAACAATTATAACCACATGACAAGACGTTTGTTCCTTTTATTCATTTGTAATTAAATGCTGCACAATTATCGATGTACTTTTTTTAAAAAATGTAATTAATGCGCTTACCGATGCACTTTTTTATATTTATGTTTACCAATGCACTTTGCTTTTGCACTTCCATTTCACGCTTCTCCATATTTCTTATTTTTTAATTATTTAATTGTTTTTGTCCTTTTAATTTATTTATTGCATTTCTTCTTTCCCAATATATTTGCATTTTCATTCCCGCAATGACCATTTTTCCATTCTCTTTTCTCGTTCTCCCTCAGTTCTCTCACCCCAATTGGTATCTCCCCATTCTCTCTTCTGTTCGTTCTCTCCATTTTTTTATTTTCATTTCCCACTGTAGCTGCATACGCATAATAATCCTTAATTAGTTTTCATTTCACTTCTTGTCTTCTATGTTTTTTTTACATCTATTGTGTATGATTGAAGCGTTTTTTTTATTTTTTCAGTGCTTTTCTCTCCCCTTTTTGTCATGTACAAATACTATTTGATTTGGATTTGATTTTTTTTGGGTGTTATGCCTTTATTTTGTGTTTCTAAGCCTTCTCCAACGTGTTCATTGTGATATATTTGATTTCTGGGTTCTGTTGGTACAAAAGATTGAATTTTTTTGTGTTCCTCAACCTTATTTAATTGTGGTTGAGTATTGTTCTTCCTTTGCAAGACAAAAGCTTTGATTTTTATCTTCAAACTCCATGAATACAGGTTCGTGTGCTTGCTTTCTCTGTCAAAGCTTAAATTTTTTGGTGTTCCTGAGCCTTCTCTGATGTTGTTTTCTCTTGGTTTTCTTGCATTTTGGGTTCAGATCTGTAGCATTGGGTATCTTTGTGACCGACTGCAACAACGAAGAAAACAAATATTGTCCGACATTTGGAGGACAAGTTTGTGATGTATTTCATTTCTCCAAAAAGCTTCGATTTTGTATGCGTTTTTTTTTTTGGTTTTTTGTTTTTTCACTACATGTTCATTGTTTCTTCTAAAACTTCATTTTTATCTCAAAAAGCTTCGATTTTTATCTCCAAACTCCATGAACACAAGTTCGTTTTCTTACTTTATCTCAAAAAGCTTCGATTTTTGCCTCTATCCCTCTTGATGTGGTTTTGATGTGTTTTGTTTTCCCTCCCCGTCTTCTTCTATGTTTTCTTTGTTTACCTCTATATATTTGCATTTGTATGCGTTTTTTTGTTTTTTGTTTTTTCACTGCATGTTCATTGTTTCTTCTAAAGCTACGATTTTTTTCTCCAAAAAGCTTTGATTTTTGGGTTCTGACAATTCAAAATATTGATTTTTTTTCTCAGCCTTATTTGACTGTGGTTGAGTATTGTTCTTTCTTTGCATTTGGTGTTTCTTTTGTTTTGTCTTTGTTTTGTTTTGTTAGTTCTCATAGTGAAAAAGATTTAATTTTTTGTTGTTCCTGAACCATGTTGACCTTTTTGGTGTTCTTGAACATTCTTCACCATTCTTCGTTTTCTTTGCGGGAGAAAGCTTCGTTTTCTTTGCTCACGATGCTGACGTTGTTGACGTGGACGCGTCCGTGCTTACGTTTGGCAATGTCAAGAGCCTTCATTCCCGCCCAAAAACGTCGGTGTCAGCCTCCATTTATTATTTTTATTAATTAATTAATATTAATGATTTTTATTAATTTTAATTTTATTGTGCATTTAATACTTTTTGTCTTTTGCGTTGCTTTTGCTTTGGTTTTATTCATTTATTTCCATTGTAAATGTAAATATGTAACAATTAATTATTTGTATTCTATTCCTAAGACGTTTGCCTTTCCAATGCATTTATCTGTTCTCAAGACTTGCCTTTCCAATGCACTTTTCTTTGCCTTTCCAATGCGTTTTTCTGTTCCCAAGACTTGTCTTTCCAATGTGCTTTTCTGTCATGGTGCTTTTAGTCATCATTATAATAATTTAATTATTTTAAAATTTAAATGTTAACATAAGCAAGGGTAAGGCTGCGTACAATATATCCCTCCCTCATACATTCGCATAGCGAAGAGCCTCTGGGCAATGGGGTACGAAGTTTTTTTTAAATGTTAACATAAGATTAATGTTTCAAACGAATAATAAATAAATAAATAATAAATATATTATATTATTATGTGTCAGTCGCTCTTATCATTTTAATCATAAGCCTTCATCAGACCTATTTTTCTTTTCTCTTTCTCCTTTATTCATCATCAAAATAAATCAAATTCGTTAATGTCAATTAGCATTTATTATTTTTTTTATCTTTTGCGTTTAATTTGCTTCAGTTTCCCTTGAATGAATGTTTCTTGGGCTATTTGGATTTTGTTGAGCTTTCACTTCAATTTTTTAGTATTTTGTATGATATGGAAATAATCATAATTTAGACGTTTACTTATTCCTACTAAGTAGGTACTTAACAATCAATTTTAAATATTATACTATCAACTTTAACATATTATTAAAACCAGCTTCAATTTTGTATTTGTTTTTGCTGTAATCATTGTCAATTTATTAATGTTTAATTAATAAACATATTTTTTTCTTATTTTTATTAATTTTCATTTCAAATTAAATGAGTATATCATAATAAAAACATGATAAAAACGATAATGTGCATAGATTAATTTAATGTCAATATTAGGAAAATCGTGACATGCACTATTCTTTCAATGCATGAGTATAGAGATTTCAAAATAAAGATAGTAAAAACAATGGACATGATAAAGTAAGTTATAGTATTAAAAAATGTAAATAACTCACACTAATAGTGTAAAATAATTTATACATTTTGAAAAAATAAAAAAATCATTAATTGTAGCTAATTTTTTTTATCAAAAATAAGTTTCATACTTGAATCAAAGAGAGATATTTCAAATTTTTATTGAAGAGTTAGATATTTTAATTATGTTAGTTAAAAAATAAGATTAATGTTAACATAAGATTAATGTTTCAAACGAAAAATAAATAAATAATTAATAAATATAATTTAATGTCAATCATCATCAAAATAGTAGGTACTTAACAATTGAAAAGACTTTGCTAAAGTAATGAGCACGTTTCAGTTTCAAACTATTTAAAAGCATATATTTAGTTAGGATATGAAAATAGGACGTTGACTTATTCCTAACTAGTAGGTACGTAACAATCAATTTTAAAATTTACAATATCAAGTTTAACCTATTATTAAAACCAACTTCAATTTTGTATTTGTTTTTGCTATAATTATTATCAATTTATTAACGTTTAATTAATAAGCATATTTTATTCGTATCCGTGAGAATATATTATTCGTATTCGTATTTTTGTTAGTTTTCATTTCAAATTATTAGGTACTTAACAATCAATTTTAAATATTCAGTTAGTATATGGAAATAATCATAATTTTCAAATTAACAAGCATATTCGGTTACGATATGGAAATAATAATCATAATTTAGACGTTGACTTATTCCTAATTAGTAGGTACTTAACAATCAATCTTAAGTATTACAATATCAATTTTAACATACTATTAAAATCATCTTCAATTATGTATTTGCTTTTGCCGTAATCATTGTCAATTTATTAACGTTTAATTAATAAGCATATTTTTTATTCGTATTTTTGTTAATTTTCATTTCAAATTAATAAGTACTTAACAATTAATTTTAGATATTCTATTAGGATATGGAAATAATAATAATTTTCAAATGCATGAGTATAGAGATTTTAAAAAAATAATAAAGACAATAGACAAAATAAAGTAAGTTATAGTATGAAAAAAAAAAGAAAATAACTCACACACTAATACCGTAAAATAATTTATACATTTTGAAATGGTACCAAACATGCTTCAGTTATGTGGTTAACCCATTTTTCCGTCCAAAAATGTCAACATCAATACCGGCTTAGGTGGCAATTTTTTACGTTTATACGCTTTTTTATTTTTTTTAAATTAAAAAATGAAATTAATGTTTTACCTTCGTAATTAATACAGTACCAATACTGATGCATTTCACGCTTCTCCATTTCACGCTTACGTGACTCATTTCACACATTAATTGTGACATCATTATCAATGCACGTGCATTAATTGTAGCACAATTATTGATACATCAAATATGGTACTAATGACGTGATCCATTTCACGCATTAATTGTGACACCATACCAATGACGTGACCCATTTTATGCATTAATTGTGACACCATTATCAATGCACGTGCATTAATTATAGCACCATTATCGATGCACCAACTATGACACCAATGACGTGACCCATTTCACGCATTAATTGTGGCAACATTTCCCCAATGTTTGCATTTTCCAAATACGTTTGTATTTTGAATTTGTTTCTAAACCAAATGAACTCGAAGGGTTTTCGTGATACGCTCACATTTGGATCCTCTCCATCTTCCATTTTTGTTCATCTCCATTTATTATACTGATCAACAATAAATATGGATAACGCACGAAAATCGTAAAAGGTTAGTGCTTAATATACTAAGTAAATTATTAGAATATACATATGAATTAATAAACTAAATGTTTACTGAGAGGCAAAAGATTATCATAGGAAGTGAAAAAGATTATCATTATATGATCAGTAATAAATATAGATAACCCACGAGACAAACATATTATTTTCCATGTTGACGTCATGGGATCTCTCATACGTTTTTTTTTATAATTGTTTGTTCGTGGATATATGGAAAAGATTATCATCAATGTATTTGCCAAATCCAGTATTTTGTCATGGTCAACTATATGTTGCACTTTCACAAGTGCAAAGTAAAAAAAGACTGCATATTCTTATTCATGATAAATAAGGCATTGCAAAAAAATACTACCATTAATGTAGTATACAAAGAAGTATAAGCAAACTTATAAACAAGTATGCTTACCAAATTGTTATACTTATAAGTCCTACATTCTCAACCTATTACATTTTCCTTTGACATCATTTTCAACATGTCATTATTTGAGTTACAAAATTTCCACATATAATACATTTAGTTCTTTATGTTGTAGCATCACATAACCAAGGCAACAGTTGGATATTTGTTATTATATCACCTCCACTAAAGTATATTGATTTTAAATGTCTACTTTTTAGGTGAATATTGGTGTATATAGTACCATTGTCATACTTATGATTATTAAATGATCACTAACTGTATCCACAAATCTAATCAACTTATTTATCTCCCTTTATTGTGCAGCCTCTCTTTCATTACTACAAAAACACCACCAACAAAATACAATAGCATTAGGTTTGTTTGTATTCTTACTTTATGTTACTTTTTCTAAACATAGCTTAACATTATGATCATACAAATGAAAATCGTTATTGACCTTTGCTCATTTGTTGGTAATATTCAAATAGGAGTATGTGCCCGTGCATCGGCACGGGCAAAACGCTAGTTTATAACTATAATAGAAGTGTCCAACCAAACTATCAAGTGCCACCATGTTATTAACACTTTGTTTGGTAAGGTGGAAATGATGGAAAAATAGGAAGGAAATATGTGAGAAATGAAAACTGAGGTTGTTTAGTTACGAGGAAACTAAAGTGAAAATGAGATAATTTTATGATGATTTATTTGTACCGCCTAGAAATTGATATTTTATGGCATTTTATGTGTTTTTTCACCGTTTAAAAATATCAAAAACAAACTTATTTGAAACAGTTAAAAAAATCACTAGAAATTGAAATTTTTGTAGCAATTTTCTGTATTTTCCAACAAATTAAAACCAGAAAAAAGATTGATTTTTAAAAATAAAATTAATAATCTATACAAAAATTATTTTTTTAATTTATATTTTCTTTATTTCTCTTTTATTTCTCTCAAACCAAATATCTAACAATCCACACTACTTCTCATATATTTCCATTCACTTGATATCTCTCCTTTTGATTTTTATCCAATTTTATTGAACATTTATTTTGTTCCTTCTTACAAAACACACCATAGAATTTCTCCCTCCAAAATATATGATATATGATGTGCCATCTTAGATGAACACAAGACTTGTAGATACACTCATTTTATTTTATTTTCTTTTTTTCTTATTTAAAATGAGAGATAATATAAAAAAAATTACAATCATATTTAACTAACAATAGTAAATTCCTTATTTTAGCACTGACTCTAGTAAATTCCTTATTTTCTAAACATAGCTTAACATTATGATCATACAAATGAAAATCGTTATTGACCTTTGCTCATGGGTTGGTAATATTCAAATAGGAGTATGAGCCCGTGCATCGATACGGGCAAAACGCTAGTTTATAACTATAATAGAAGTGTCCAACCAAACTATCAAGTGCCACCATGTTATTAACACTTTGTTCGGTAAGGTGGAAATGGTGGAAAAATAGGAAGGAAATATGTGAGAAATGAGAACTGAGGTTGTTTAGTTACCAGGAAACTAAAGTGAAAATGAGACAATTTTATGATGATTTATTTGTACCGCCTAGAAATTGATATTTTATGTGTTTTTTCACCGTTTAAAAATATTAAAAACAAACTTATTTGAAACAGTTAAAAAAATCACTAGAAATTGAAATTTTTGTAGCAATTTTCTGTATTTTTCAACAAATTAAAACCAGAAAAAAGATTGATTTTTAAAAATAAAATTAATAATCTATAAAAAAAATATTTTTTTAAATTGTTATTTTCTGTATTTCTCTTTTATTTCTCTCAAACCAAATATCTAACAATCCACACTACTTCTCATATATTTCCATTCACTTGATATCTCTCCTTTTGATTTTTATCCATTTTATTGAACATTTATTTTGTTCCTTCTTACAAAACACACCATAGAATTTCTCCCTCCAAAATATATGATATATGATGTGCCATCTTAGATGAACACACGACTTGTAGATATACTCATTTTATTTTATTTTCTTTTTTTCTTATTTAAAATGAGAGATAATATGAAAAAAATTACAATTATATTTAACTAACAATAGTAAATTCCTTATTTTAGCACTGACTCTAGTAAATTCCTTATTTTCTAAACATAGTTTAACATTATGATTATACAAATGAAAATTGTTATTGACCTTTGCTCATGTGTTGGTAATATTCAAATAGGAGTATGAGCCCGTGCATCGGCACAGACAAAACGCTAGTTTATAACTATAATAGAAGTGTCCAACCAAACTATCAAGTGCCACCATGTTATTAACACTTTGTTCGGTAAGGTGGAAATGGTGGAAAAATAGTAAGGAAATATGTGAGAAATGAAAAACGAGGTTGTTTAGTTACGAGGAAACTAAAGTGAAAATGAGATAATTTTATGATGGTTTATTTGTACTGCCCAGAAATTGATATTTTATGGCATTTTATGTGTTTTTTCACCGTTTAAAAATATCAAAAACAAACTTATTTGAAACAGTTAAAAAAATCACTAGAAATTGAAATTTTTGTAGCAATTTTCTGTATTTTCTAACAAATTAAAACCTGAAAAAAGATTGATTTTTAAAAATAAAATTAATAATCTATAAAATAAATATTTTTTTTAATTGTTATTTTCTGTATTTATCTTTTATTTCTCTCAAACCAAATATTTAACAATCCACACTACTTCTCATATATTTCCATTCAATTGATATCTCTCCTTTTGATTTTTATCCATTTTATTGAACATTTATTTTCTTCCTTCTTACAAAACACATCATAGAATTTTTCCCTCCAAGATATATGATATATGATGTACCATCTTTGATGAACACACGACTTGTAGATACACTCATTTTATTTTATTTTCTTTTTTTCTTATTTAAAATGAGAGATAATATAAAAAAAATTACAATTATATTTAACTAACAATAGTAAATTCCTTACTTTAGCACTGACTCTAGTAAATTCCTTATTTTCTAAACATAGCTTTAACATTATGATCATACAAATGAAAATTGTTGTTGACCTTTGCTCATGTGTTGGTAATATTCAAATAGGAGTATGAGCAAACATTAGTTTATAACTATAATATAAGTGTCTAACCAAACTATCAAGTGCCACCATGTTATTAACACTTTGTTCGGTAAGGTGGAAATGGTGGAAAAATAGGAAGAAAATATGTGACAAATGTAAAATGAGGTTGTTTAGTTACTAGGAAACTAAAGTAAAAATGAGATAATTTTCTGTTGATTTATTTGTACCGCCTAGAAATTGATATTTTATGGCATTTTTTGTATTTTTTCACCGTTTAAAAATATCAAAAACAAACTTATTTAAAACAGTTAAAAATATCACTAGAAATTGAAAATTTTGTAGCAATTTTCTGTATTTTCCTACAAATTAAAACTAGAAAAAAGATTGATTTTTAAAAATAAAATTAATAATCTATAATTTTTTTTTAATTTTTATTTTCTGTATTTCTCTTTTTTTTCTCTCAAACCAAATATCTAACAATCCACACTACTTCTCATATATTTCCATTCACTTGATATCTCTCCTTTTGATTTTTATTGAATATTTATTTTATTCCTTCTTACAAAACACACCATAGAATTTTTTCCTCCAAAATATATGATACATGATGTGTCATCTTATATGAACACACGACTTGCAATTACACTCATCTTATTTTATTTTCTTTTTTTCTTATTTTAAATGAGAGATAATATAAAAAAATTACAATTATATTTAACTAACAATAATAAATTCCTTATTTTAGCACAGACTATAGTAAAAATTGACAAACATATATTTTGAAACACTCATGCATTTTAATTTGTAACAGTGTGATTTGATGCAACCTTTACCATCATTATTCATTAATTTGGTGGGTGTTTGGGAGCCGGAAGAGAGTAAACCCTCCGGAGGATAAGATTCACATTGCAGTGAAAACCATACATACCCTAAAAGCGTCGATTTGCAAAACCCAATAGCTCAGTTTCAATCTCAGAACCCGTCTCTCGCTCTATCTCTCTGCACGTTTCGAAGTTGAATCGAGGTTATTTTTTCTCTTACTCTCTCAATCTTCATTTTTTAATTGCACTCTGTATGCTCTTAATTTCTTTCTTGCCCTCTTTGTTACCTTTTACTGATGAAAACATGAAATGAATCTGAACCCTCTTTCTGCGTTCTTGTGTTTTAAATTTTCATTTTCAGCAGGAAGAAAGCATGTCACTTTGTTTTATCATATCTTATTTTGTTTAAAACAAAATGAAAAAAAAGAGAAAAAGAAAAGATGTTCTTTGGGGTGTATGCCTGAAACTGAGTGGGAGAATTATGTATAGTTAATTATGGATTCAGCAAAAATGACAGAAAATTTCTCTTTTGGTATAATGTTTTGTGATTCTGTTTATCTAAACCATTTGTGATTTGGGTATTCAAATTTCATTTCTTGGTTGGATTGGTGAATTTAGGACCTAGGTTTTGTCTGCAATTGCATCACGACTTCAATGTCAAGGATGGGGATGAAATTTAAAACCTTGTTTAGGACACTATTTGGAGTTCTAAAACTTTGTTTGGCTGTTTTGGGCTGATCTCTTGTTTTGGCTGACTATTCTTGCAGGCTTTTTGAAAGATGGGAGTATAGATTCGATAGGAACAGTCCAATCGGGAAATTTAACAAAGGAGAAGTTGAACTTCTTGTAAAATATATAGGTACAGAGCATTGTGGATTTGCTGGGTGATCCCGTAAAATATATTTAGATACAGAGAAAGGTGTTTTTGCTGGGTGATCTTCGATTATCGCTACTGGTTTGATATTGGATTTGCAGGCTCTATACATTTTCTAGTTTAGGAGGTGCTTTGCCGTTTAAAGATCTGTGATGGATGTTGTAAATGATTTGCATATGGGGCCTCCTGCAACAACCAATATGGGAGGTTCCACTAGTACAGAGGATGTAAATTCATCACAGAAGCAGAAAATGGCGAGAAAGAAGAAACAAGCTGTTGAGTGTGAAGGTGTTGATTTTTCACTGGATAAGTCTTTACCGAAGACGGATGCTACTATAAAGCACCCATTACATGGGTCCCCAGCTTTACCTAATTTCTTAAGTTGCCAAATATTTGTAGAATATTCAACAAATAATGAAAAGAGCAAACGGCAGAAGACAACACATAATGCTATTGAAGACAATGTTAATGGTTGCAGCACTCCAGAGTATATTTTTTCACCAAAAGCTTCCACACCTGCATTGGATATGCCTTCAGAACATCCCATTCAATGTTTTTCTAGTGATCCAATAACTAGTCAATCTTGTGTGGAAGTGGGTATTTGTCAGGGACATAATGAAGAAAATGAGCAAAATATGATCAATACAACTGCAGAAAATAGCAATTCACAGCATGGCATTCCAGAAGAAAGCTGCAATCACATTTCAGCTGCAGCAAGTCCTGAGCCTTTTGTGAAAGAGTGTGTGTCAGAAGTTGTAAAATTGAACACAGAGCATGGTATAAATGATAACATTCCCAACCCTGAGGATAAGAATGGTTTATTAATGAATACAAGTCTGGTGAAGAAAAATGTTGATGACTCACCCGATTATGGCTTGTCTGATAAAAATCTGTGTGTTATAACCTATGCAAGGAGAAAAATGGTTAATTCCAGTTGCAGAAGAAACAGTGGTTCCCCAAGTCCTGAAAATGGTAACAAGGAACCAACTATTCAGGATCATCAAAAGGATGATTCACACGAATCTTCTGATGGACCATTGAGAGTTTGCTTGATGGATGGAGAAACAAAACTTTCAATTGATCAAGTTACCTCACAAAGTGGAGCTGCCGCTGAGGAAATAAAGTTGAGTGCTGACAACATTAATGAGCAAAGATTTATGACTACATCTTCTGCAGTAGACATTCCTTCGGAGCATCTTGAAACAGATGGTAGACAGCTAGATCATACTGGGATTACAAGAAATAATCTGTATTGTGCAGGTGATGTTTCTGATTTAAGCTTAGACACAGTAAGAGATTATTGTTTAAAGTTTTCACAATTCTGATTAGACTTAGTGTTGTTGGCAAGTCAAAGAATAAGCTTCTTATTCTGTGTTGTCCAGATGAGGAAATAGAGTTGAACACTGACAACATTAAGGAGCAAAGATTTATGACTACCTCTTCTGCAGTAGACATTCCTTTTGAGCAACTCGAAACAAATTGTAGAAAGCTAGATAATACAGAGATTACAAGAAATGATCTGTGTTGTGCAGGTGATGTTTCTGATTTAAGCTTAGACACAGTAAGAGACGGTCATTTAAAGATTTCACAATTCTCACTAGACAGAAATTTTGCCGACAAACAAAAGAATAAGCTTCTCATCCTTGATTTGAATGGACTGCTTGCTGATTTTGTCAGTATCAGTGACACTCCTTTCCGAATATATAGACGAGAACCAGAGCCAGATTTTGTGCTTAGAGGGAAGAAAGGTGACATGGTCAAATATCTTGTTTCCTCATTCCAGATTTCATATATTGCTCTAGCTTAAATTTGACTGATATGTTACTTTTCCCTTTTGCAGTATACAAGAGGCCCTATTGTGACGATTTTCTACAGTTTTGCTTTGACACATTTCATGTGGGAGTATGGTCATCTAGATCCAAGTATTTGCCAATCTGTGACAGATTTTATCTTGTTGTTTTTGTTTATTAGTTTGACCTAGGCTTAAGATGCAATCGCAGATTGGTTGATTTGTATTTCAGCAATAGAAAAGTGGTATTCAACTATTCATACATTTTTTACTGTTCCTCTATTGGCAGGAGCAATGTCAATGAAGCTATCAAATTTCTTATGGGGAAATCTGCGTCCAAGCTGCTCTTTTGTTGGGTAATCTGTTCTAAATCTTTTGTAGTTTTTAGCATAATTTTTAGGGGCTTTTGGTTAGGTATACAAGTCTGCTATGTATAATTTCTTTTCCTCAACAGTCTTAGGAATTAGAATACATCTTCTGTCGGGGGTTCGAATGCCCCCACTGACATTTATAACAAAATTAACATATTAACATTTGCCGTTAAAAAGAAAAAAACTCATGTATGCAATACAACTTGTTATATTTTTGCTTCCCGACTGACATTTGTCTTCTATCCAGGATTTTCCATATCATTAGTTGTATTTTTTTAACTATCATCACCAAACAGAAGCAGTCTTGTAATTCTAGTTGTCATTTGAATTGTGTGTATGTGCATGGGTGTGGACTGTGGATGGATTTCGGTTTGGACAAATTGGAATTGGATTGATGTTGTTAAATCATAATTGCATTTTAGTAAAATAATTTGTTGTTTCGTCATTATTGATGCAGTTACAACTTGCAGATGGTTACTGTTATCAATTCACTCCTGCTTGGAATTTATCTAGACACTATTAATCTCTGTATAATGCTCTATATGTAGAATCAGTCCCACTGTACTGAAACAAAGTTCACTACTGTTGAGAATATAGAGAAGCCCCTTGTGTTGAAGGAAATAACAAAGTTGTGGGAAAAGGAAGAACCTGATCTACCATGGGAGAAGGGAGAGTTTAATGAGTCAAACACATTATTATTGGATGACTCCCCTTACAAGGCACTAATGAATCCTGTAAGCTCTCTTGTTTTGTTTTCCTTGCAAAAAGCTTTAGTTTCTAGTGATATATCATATTTCCTCCTATTTTGTCAATTCATATATGAAATTTATTTTCAGAGGCATTCTGCAATATTTCCTTATTCTTACCGGTACTACCACACCAGAGACTCGGAATTAGGTGGGACAATCTTCTTCTGCTCACCTTCCTCTCCTTTCTCAGACCCCCGTATTTCTTTACAAATAACAAATGCTTTAAGCATATTGATGTGGAATTCGTCTTAAGCCTCCCGTTCTATTATTCCACAGGACCAGGAGGTGATCTTCGAGTTTATCTAAAAGGGCTGGCTAAGGCCGAGAATGTGCAAAACTACGTGTCAGAAAATCCGTTTGGCCAACGGCCCATAAGAGAAGCAAATCCATCTTGGGTTTACTATCGTAGAGTTATAGAGTCACTTAAAAGAAGCCAAAATGCAGGGTCCTCATTACCACTCTGATGAATTTTGGTTGGTAAGGTGTCTGAAATAGATCAGTCTTGTATACTTGCTACTTAAAGCAAGACTAGCTGGGCACATGATTATACTGTGATTAACGCCTTCTTCATGGTAGTGCCTAAACTGTATTCTGTTCATTATTTTTTGGCCTTCAAACGTGATTGATTTCACGTTGGAAACTGTTGACCAATGAATGCGAGTTTAGAGTCGGTCAAAATTGATTTTGTGTTTGACTATTGTTTTTCGCACTTCTCAAACCTGTATTATCTGAATAAACTAGAATCTGATTTGAAGCTATTTCCAGTAGCTTTTTGGGTCCGTTTGAAAAGAACGCAAGTCTATGAGGTAATATTTCCTTCTTTCATATATAGTATACCGATTGCTTCTACGGTGGGAAAGTTGTATAGGTTTCCCACTGTGGGAAAGAAAATTACTATCGTTGGATCTATTAAGTTTCAAATGAAAGGTCAGGATTTTTTTTTTCTTTTTTCTTTGCTCTTCCCCATTTGTCCTTGGTCCTTGGCCCCATTGGATCGCATAACCGCTGTCAATACCAAAGACAACGACAATTTGCCTCTGTCACGACACCACCGCAACGGACCCTCGTCTGTGGACAAGCCGAGATGCTAACAGGAAAAAAAGAATAGAATATATGATGGTACCTCTTGACTAGGCAGAGGAAGATGCTTGAAAGGGGTTGGGATTTTGGTTATTTGACTAGGTGTGAGTGTGATTCGACTTCAACAATTCGGGGTTGGATGATTGAAGGTTTTGCTTCTTGGCCGTGGTGGTGTGAAGGTAAGATTAGGGTTCAAAGAGGGAAAATTGAGAGTGAAAGGATCGAAGGAGAGGTGGGAGTAGAGGGACAAGCTGGAAAAAAAGGAAAAAAAAAATACAATTCTTTACCTTTAATTAAACAAATATTTTTTTTTATCAGCAAATAAAGTATATATATTATATATATGAACAGGGTACTAAATATACCAAAGTTACAAGAGTTAAGTCACCTCTAGAGTTGGTTAGATCACATTTAGAAGCATATGGTCCAATAAATGCAGAATAACCAAGAGATACAAAATCCAACCAATTGTCACACTCAAGTCTACCAAACACCCAACCAACACAGTCCAATCCCGATACCTTGGGATGCCATTCAATGCCAAAATGAGCAAATACAAAGTGCAGGATCCACGTTCCACTGAACGAATGTATAATTAAATTCCTTTGAGATACCTTTAAGCCAACTCCATGCATGAAAGAGAACCCTATGCATGACCACAACCTTGTTGAAGGCTCCACCATTGAAGATGATGCTATTCCTTTTGTTCCAGAGACACCAAACAACCGGAGACCACAAGGACAACCAACATTTCCATTCTAGTTTGGAGGCAAGAACGATTGGAATTTCAGAGAAATGATCCTCAATGCAAGCATGTATTAGAGTTGTACTGTAGCCATCGGAAGCTTGTCTTCCATATATCAAACATCACCCTGCAATGGAGGAATAAATGATAGACAGACTCATTTTCCTCCAAGCAGAGACAACACCTGTTCGAACTCCTATCCTGGAGAATATTCCTTCTCAAGAGGTTATCCATTGTGGGTAACCTATTGAGAAAAAGACACCAAAGAAAAAAATGATACCTTTAGGGGGATGTCCAAAAGCCAGATGCTATCAAGAAGAGAATTATCCAAGCAAGGGAAATTGATGTCCATGATTGCAAAGTAAGCAGAACATTCAGTGTAATTCATGCAGGGTTCCAGCTTTCATCTCCACGAGTCTTGTACATCAAGAGTAAGATTGATATCATGGATGGTATCTTCAATTTGCTTGAAAGAGTCTAGTTCCCACTTAAACCAACGACGCCTCCACCTCAAATCCCAATGCCACCTTCCATCAATCCAACTCCTCATTTCCTCCACAAGACAACCTTGGTGACATGAATTTAAATATAGTCTAATACTAGCAAAATCAACTTCTCCTAACCAACAATCATCCCAAAACCTAATCTTGCTATCATTCCCAATCGTCAACTCTATTAACCTATCAAACCACCTACCCTCACTTTCCTCCCCACAAGAGGTTAATTTCCTGTCAAATTTATCCACAATAGGCCGCCAAGTGTTCTCTTTTCTATGGATTGCCCCCATCGGAATACCTAAATACAAGAATGGAATATGCATCAACCTACAATTCAACATTCCCGCAAACCTTGTCAAAAGATCATTCTCCAACCCAATAGCCCTAAGAGAGCTCTTAAAGAAATTGATTTTGAGACTCGATACAAGCTCAAAGCATCTAAGCATGCTCTTAATGAAAAGAAAATTTTCTACCTTTGCTTTGCCAATGAAGATAGTGCCATTAGCATATTGGAGAAGCTCTACTTTCATTTGGTTACTCCCAATGGGAAGTCCTTGAAAGAGTCCTTTCCCAACCGCCTCCCTCATCATCCCACTCAAACCTTCTGACAGTGAATAAGAAAGGTGCGAAGGGACCCCCTTGCCTTAAACCCTGTTGAGGTGAGAGTTTATCTTATTAACTAAAATGGAGATGTGAGTGGGTACAAGACATTTCTTAATCCATCCAATCCATTTTCTTCCAAAGCCAAGTCTTCCAAGCATGCAGAGCAAGAAATTCCAGGAAACCAAATCAAAAGCTTTTTCATAGTCCACCTTAAAAAACAAACACTTCTTTTTCCTCCGTCTAGCCTCATCAATCGCCTCGCTAGTTGCAAGAACACTATGTAAGATATTTCTCGCACTTAGAAAAACACTTTGCTTCAAATCAATAACACATTGTAATACCAACTGAAAGCTTTCTAGCAAGTACTTTCGCCAAGATCTTATATATGCAACCAACAAGTGAGATTGGTCGAAAATCCCCTAAATTTTGTGAATCAGCCACCTTTGATATGAGAGATATGGATGATTCATTACATCCTTTTGGAAGAATTCCATTGGAGTGAAATTCATCCAAAAACCTCATGATATCTCCCTTCAAAGTTCCCTAAAAAGCCTTGATGAAGTGGAAGTTAAAGCCATCTAGATTGGGGCTTTGGGAGCTGCCACATTCCCATATTGCTTCTTTGACTTCATCTTCCTCAAATCTTGCAATGAAACTCTCATATTGTTGTTGAGAGATTTGTTTTAATCTTGTCCCATCAAGCTTTGGCCGATCCAAATCCTCCACCAAGAATATTTTTTGAAAGAAATTCTTCACCTCCCATTTTACTTTCTTAGGATCCACCTCCTAAATCCCATCAATATGTAGACCCCTATGTAGATTTTTCCTTCTCCTCCAATTAATAGTACCATGGAAGAATATTGAGTTGTTGTCTCCTTCCACTAACCATCTAGATCTAGATTTTTGTCTTAGAAATGACTCATTCCTCCTTGCCAATATCCAAAATTGCTCTTTCAAATCTATCTTCATGTTCAATTCACTCTCCACCAAAACTCTAGCCTCCTCAAGCTTATCCAACTCATTCATTTTCAAGGCAATTTCTTTCTGTGATGAATGAAAGTCTCCAAAACATGTAGCATTCCACTCTCTAAGCACCTTCTTGAGGCCTTTTAGTTTTTCCTTGAGGACATATGCTCCCCACCTATGTATAGACATGTTCCTCCAAGCTCCTTCCACCACCTCTACATAATTTTCATGTTGAAACCAATAATCTAATGAGCGGAAAGGCTTTGGCCCCAAATCAACATTAGCATCTTTAAGAACAATTGGACAATGATCCGAAATATTTCTATCCAAGATGAATTGGATGCTTCCTGACCAAATATTGAACCATTCCTTTTGGACCAAGAACCTATTGAGCAAACTTTTTGCTTTAACGTTGGGCCTATACCAAGAAAATTCTCTCCCCACCTTTGGTACATCTTCCAATTCCATCTCAATAATGAATTGATTAAACATGGAGATTCCATCGTTCTTGGATCCTACAACACCATTCCATTGCCTTTTATTAATCTTTCGAAGAGTTGAAATCACCCAAAATACACCAAATATCAACATTGATTCTAGACTTCCTGGCCACCAATTCCTCCCACATTGTTTTCCATTGAGAAAGGTCACAAGGTGAATAGAGATGTTCACAATTGTGATGTAACAATCTTTTTCTTTCCAATTACAAGCCCGAAATACCCCCCTCCTACAAAATGACTTTTTACTTCAAAATTATCACTACTCAATAAACATAAAAGGCCTCCCGCCGAACTGATGGCACATCACCTCATTATCTCCCCCACAAAGTTTGACATAAGACTTTGTCAATCTTTTCTTTTTTAGTCTCTTGAAAGCACGCTAGTTGAATTCTCTCTTTCACAATAAGTTCTCTAATGAATCGGCATTTTACTGTCACCCAGCCCCTTTACGTTGTATGAGAGCAACTTCATAATTGATCATGTTTGTTCCCTTCCATGCAAGATTTCTTAACTTGTTCAATGCCTTTTTGGTCCCTTCTCTACATAATAATTAGTTTATGCTTCTTTTGATCTTTGCTTCCTTCAAAAATCAGTACTATGTTAATTCCCAAATGTAACAGAGTTTGTGCCTCACCATCTTCTTGCCTTTGCCAAAAGCTGTTGTTGCAGGTTTTGATGTCGTTGTCATCCACAATGTTGTTGTGGTTACGACCTACCGACCTTGTAATTCTTCTGTTATATAGGATGCCATTGCCATTGCTATTTGTAGGTCCGAGAGTGAGTGAGGTAGAGACAATATCACTTAGGACATCATGTCTTCCTAGTAAAATATGCCTCGAGTAACATCCTCCACCAAGGGTGTTGGTCTATTAAGATCATCAGAATCAAGAAACAAATTTGTCTCGATAGTTTCCTTTTCATGCTCAGTAGTCTCGTCACCAGTGAAACCAGCAAAATCACATGAAGTATTCATATATGATTAGTGGCTGTAATTTCTTTCCCTCGGTGGGGAAACCTAGGCAACTTTCCCATCGTAGAAGCAGTGATAGTATACCTTTCTTTTTGGCAAAGGGGAGCTAGTGGAAAAAAAAATAGTACCCTAATGCTTAGAGGCTTATGAATTCTTGCTATGCAAAGGTATGAGAAAAGACCATGCAAAGAGATTATTTCTAAATTCGAATCCACGACCAACCAATCACAAGACAGAGAGCTAGTGAGTTATAAAAAAATTACGTACTAGGATTAAATTATAATTTTTTAAAATGTGAAACCAAATTAAAAATTTAATAGAACTGAAATCGCATGTAAATCTTTTGCTAAATAAATTTTTATTCAAAATTTTTATATCTTGTTTTGATATAGAATTGAATATGGATTCTTATAAACAATTTTTGTTATATATATATATATATATATAACACTAAAGAATGTTGTTTTGTTCTATTATTTATTATTTTATAATGTTCTAATTAATCTTTATTTTCCTTTTTATTATTAGTTATTATAATATTTTTTATTATTAGAAAGAATAAATAGAATTGAAAAATTATTTTTTTGATAAAATCAAAATTTTCGCAGGCGAATTTTAAGTCACATTATTATGATAAAACAATTGAAAAAAATAATGACGTATAATATATGTCAATTTTTTTATATTCAAGTTGCTTTGAAGTTTGAATGCATTGATGCATTTCATATGGACTACGTGAAGGGAAACTGGTTTTGCGTTAAATTGACTTGGAAGTTGGAAGGGGTAAGACTTGCGTGATCCACACTATTCAATTTTCTGAGATGCTGTTAAAAATATTTTAATGAATTAAATATATTTTTATCTCTAATAAATATTTGATTTTATATTTATTTTTTAATAAATTTTTATTTTTTGACGAGTGTAACAATTTTCTTTTATCCTTGACATCTATTTTTAACCCTTAATAAATTAGCAAATTTTATATTTGCTCTATAATAAATATTTTCCATTTGTTACTAATATTGACTAAAATAAAATTTGTTAATTTATTAGGAAATAAATACAAATTTTTTTAATTTATCAGAGATTAAAACAAAATATCAAAAATAAAAAATAAGAATTATTTATTAGGGATTCAACACAAAATAAGAATTTATTAGGAAGTAAGCTTAAAAATAAAATATTTATTAAAGATAAAAAATATATTTAAGTCTATTTTAAAAATCGTAATATAAATACTATATAAGAACCATTCTTATAAGTGGAGTTCATGTTAACCTCTTCAATGATCATCCTTAATAAGGGCCATCTTTAATAAGAATTGATTCTTAAACTTAAGAACCTTACAAGAACTTGCAATTAAGATATCTTTAAAAACGAAATTTGTACTAAAACCTATTAAAAAATTAGTGAGGTCCATTTAAAATACTTTTTATTTCAATGATTCATCGTCTGACATTTTAACTAAAACCTAATAAAAATTTAATGAGGTCCATTTAAAATGAAAAAGAGAGTTGCTGAGAGCAACAGCGTGGTGATCAACTTGAATTGCTCCCCAACGGTTATTTAGTTGCTCTCAAGAGTCAAGAGTAGTATAGAAGTACTCACAAAGATAAATCAGCGTTGGAGATGAGCTAAAATATTAGCTAATATACAAAGGAAAATGTTAATTAACAATATACTTTTAGCACGTTTTAAAAAAGCCAAGTTCATTCCCCTCGCTCTCGGGTTCAAAGTGCAAAACTCATGACTAAATAGAGTAAGATGTATTAAGATTTACTTGGATGTGTCGCCTAGTAACGTGTTAAGAAAAATATTCTCAATATTACTCAATACTTTCTCAGTGTTAAATATAAGAAAAAACTATATTTTTTCTTGATTTCAAACATATATAAAAAAATTTCAATTAACTTTTATCATATTTAATGTTATTATCTTATTTTGGTTTTAATTTCAATGATTCTTTTTTTATTCCTAATAACAAATTTTAATGAAAAATAAATTAAAAAAAAATAATTTTTAACTGATATTAGTATAATTAAATATAATTAACTAACTTTCTTATTTAGAGTGAATCAATTTTTTTATATTTAAGATCAAAGGTAATATAAGATAAGATTCATCAAGAAAATATATGAATAGAATAAAATATAACTATCATCCAATCAAAAATATCATATATAATAAATTTTTTAATTTTTACAATAAGTTTGCCTGAAAATTAGTTATAGATGACACTATTCAATCAACAATGATATTTTTTTTATTTATTCTCGATGTGTATTTTCTTTTCAGAAGCAATCTTACTTGAAATAAGGTCAGACACTTAGATATGATTACATCTCTGAACATGAATTTAACTCTTAATTCACCCGTTGCAGCAAACCAACCCTTTTTATTGGACTCAACCCTACTGTTGAATGAAACTATACTCTATATATATTGATCATCCAAGCACTAAACAAGGTGTGTACAAGCTAATACAGTAAACACGGTGGCTGGATTTTATTGTCTGCATTGACCTAACGCAACTTTAAAGATTTGCTGAAGTACGTGGAATCCTCGTCTGAGAAATCAGAAGTTGTTGGACACGTAAGTAATAGTGAATAAGAACATTTTAGTGGTCTGAGTTGTCAAAGATGTGCAAGCCCCCTGCTGAGCATGTGGCAGTTGGAGACACTGTTAAGTCTCTAATTAAACTCATTGGTCAATTTTAACCAAAAAAATGCCCTCTTTTAATAGAACCAAAACAACCCTTTATTGGCTTAAAGGGAATAAAAAAAAATGGTTACATTGCCTCTCATAAGTCATAACTCATAACTACTTAAAAAACAAAGTAAAGGCATCCAATTAACTACCGGGTCCATGAATTGTTAATATATTTTTCTTTTCTTTTCAATAAAGCAAAGAAGTCAAGAGCCAAATAATGAATTCACCATAATAAAACCTATTACTAACAAAGGTCGATTCATCAGGGAAAAAAGGGAGGCAAAGGTCAAATTAAAGCTTTCCAGTAATTTTCTTTAATTAAGAATAAGAGTAGGTACTGCTTTCTGATTTTAGGCCCACCAGATCCTAATGTTTGGCATTCAAGTCCCATAATTTTATTTTGCAATATCTTCTTCACTGTCACAATCTTAATATATTCATGTGAGTATACTGTTTGCCAATGACAGTTGAAAAATGCTGTAACCCAACCACCATTTTCCCTCGAGCTTCTGTGCCATGAGTTAAAAAAAAGCATGCATGTGTTTCTATTCCCAGTGTTGGATGCATTGCACACCAACCATGCTATGACTCCTACTTCCATGTGCATGCATGCAATCATGCAACTACTTTAAAAACTAATTCTATACTTATTTTCCAAAAAATGTGTTGCTTAGGACCACAATTAATAAATCCTAGGCCGCCTTCTTTAAGCTACAAAATGGTCCCAATTTCTGTTTGTTTCTCCCATAACAGCTAAGAAAAAGCACATACACAAAATCCAAACGAGAAGTCACTCAACAATATGTGGATGAGATAACATCCGGATTTCTTTGGTGTCTTCTCACGTGACCAACTCAACTAGTTATTATAATTATAGGCTTAAATATGAATTCAATTAATCTATGTAGGTTTGCCTTTTTTTTTTAATTTTAATTCTGACTAGTTTTTTTGTTTGTTTAGTTCTTACAAAAATTTACACTTTTTTAATTTTGGTTTTATGATTGTTTTTTTGTTCATGTTTAATTCTAGTAAATTTGCTTATTTTCAACATTCATCCCTTTAATATTATCTTTTTATATTTGTTAGTTTCTGTATGTAAATTCCTATTTTAGGGATTAAAATTGAAAGAATACAAACTTGTAGAGATTAAAATAAATGATAAAAACTTACAAGCATCAAAATTTAAAAAGTGTAAACTTATAAGAACTAAAAACAAAAGAAAATTTACCATAACCAAAATTAAAGGATGCAAACTTGTATGAACTAAATTCATATTTAAGTAAATGGTTGGTAAACTTGTACTATATATAGTTTCATCAACCGATCGAGCATGTGCTATTGCAGCCGTGATTTAGATTATCTGTCATATAAATCCCCATGCTGATGACTATTCGAAATTTTCTTACTCTTACCTTAAAAAGATTTTTATTCAATTTGTTTGACCTTTGTAGGATAAATCTTTCATTAAATGAAGCGGTACTAAATCCCTTTTTTAGGTTCCATCATATTATTGTGGAGCAAGTAACCTTTGAAATGTCATTTTCGTGGTAGTAATTATACGAATAACAAAATACCAAATACATGTAGGTGAAGAAAGCTACCAAAAGAATGTGACATGTTCCGCACCTTCTTTGTCATTTATCTCCCACAGCATCAATCTTTGTAAAATGATTTGTTAAAAATATTTTAAATGGTATTATATGCTTTTAATTTTGTTTTGAAAGTTAAAATTTATTTTTGTTTAACATAAACTTTTGATTTGATTTCATGTTCTTAATAACATTTAAATCAATTACTTTAATTGCGTCATTTGATTATAAGGTTTTGAAAGTTGTGATCAATTGGCTTTAATGCTTTTTAATAACTTTTAAAGGCATAAGACCTTACATAAAGAAAAAAGTTTATAGCCGAACGGGACTCAGAATGTGAAAGAAGTTGAAAAAAATAGTATTTTTTTTTTTTTGGTTTTAGTGAATCCCTGAGTATTAAGAAATTTTTTGTGGGTGTTAGTTTGTGGGATTCCGTTATGTGGAGAGACTGTTCTGTCTCATTTGGAGGTCAGTTTTATCCTGGGGACAAAGAGACTCTAGACTGCTGCATTTTAGGCAGAGCCACAAAAATCTTAAAGAGAGCGACTTAGTTAGTCTGCGACTCAATCTTATTTTTCTGTTTGTTATTTACATTTACAACAATATTTTATTAATTATGCTTGTATTTGATATATGCACTAACAATTTTAAGATGTTCTGTTTCCGCCATTTCTACTAAATACAACATCACTTCGAAAGATTACTCATAAAATCTTCTCTCGAAGGTACAATTATTATGAATATTTTGTTATCATGATAATTGTTATTATATGAATATTTGATTGATTGCCGATAAAGTACTTAGTTATTTCTGGTACACGAATTTATAATTTGGGAGGAAAATTATATATCACGGGTTTTCCTTGGTTACAAAGATATTTATATTGATGAAATGAAATATGTGTGGCTTCAAAATAGGCTAAAAGTTTTTCAATTGAATATGATTATGCTTTGGAGTGAGATACGTATTCTCCATGACTTAATTTTATTCACGTTGATTTATGTACTTATCAAAATCTAGAGTTATCTCATGTCAGGGTCGATGTGACCAACGTGGGCTCCAAGATTTCGTACGTCGGATTGAAAGTAGTCTTTGTTAAGAGGACAAGAGGGAGGACCTGCAAAGTAAAGGATTTTGACGTTCAAGTAAGTACGCAAGTTAGGAGAGTAAGAGAGTATGAAAAAAGTGAGATGGAACCTGGTACTTGTAGAGTGAAGTGGGAGCTGTGGGTCCTTGTTTGTAGGGGCTGCTATGGTGGTGTAATAGCCTTTGCAGATAATTACCAACTTGTAGATAATAGCCAGTAGATGATTGTGGTTTGTAGATAATGTTTACCTTATAGATAATTGAATTCCTGCTACGAGATAAAGAGGTTACATCATATTCAAATAATGAAGTGGTTAGAGATAACCTATCTATTGAGAGCTCGGCTGCAAATTGATGTCTGTGCTCTTGTGCCAGGGCTGACATGGAGTGCTAACATGTGTCTCAGAGTGTCACATATTTGCCACATGTATTTTGTGGTCCCTGGACAGTACATAAGCCCCCAAGCTTTGAGTCGGCTTGTGGGTGAAAGAGGTTGTCCAGTGTCGATGGAGAATGTCTCATGTCGAGGGTAGTAGCCTTGAGAGATAGATGGGTTGCGAGTTCATCAAGCCCCCAAGCATGGACAAGAGTTTTTCAGTGTTAAGAGTTGTGACCTTGACAAGTGCAACAACAGTTGCAGGTCGGTGAGGCTTGTCAAGCCCCCTAGCCTGGACAAGTGTTTGTCCAGGCTGCTTTTGTCAAGTTGTCCAGGGTGGACATGTTTTTGGTTTTGTAGGCAAAATTAGACATTTCAGGTGAGAGAAGTCTTTGTATTGGACAATTATGCCCTTTTTCTGATCGTTGGAGAGTGCATTGAAGACAAACATTTTGTTTTGTCTTTTGCTGTAGGCGAGTGTAGCGCCCGCACATTACTCTTGCATACATGTCACTCGTGGAGTGGGCACGTATTGGAGTTGTGGTACATGGGTTGTTGGAGCTGCATCATGGTGCAAAATTTTAGGGCACCATTTTAGCTCCCGTTAGTTACCGAAGAGTCGCGCCTCTACTTTAAGTGGAATGGACATTCAATTTGTGACTATCGTCACTTTTGAATTTCTGATTTTTCTTGAAAACTTCCTTGCCTTCCATTTGCAATTTGTGATTTCCCTTTATAATTTTCTTCATTCTTTAAGGTATTCTCTTTGACAATGTCTTCTTTCATCTCTGACTCCGCCATAGGTATGGGTGGTAGTGACTCCGGGGGTTCGATTCAGCAACCCCTAGTGGACCGAGAGGTCATCTCCATCGACGGTTCCTCCTTAGAGAAGACTCACCATGGGGCTTCTAATAATGATTCCTCTTCCTCAGAGAGGTTGACGATCTCACGCCATGCTAGTGGAGGCACTTCTCGCTTCTATGGGAGGGTGCAATCTTTCGTTGCTTCTCCGGTCGGGGAACCTATTCCGGTCACCATGATTCTCCCCCTTCTGTTTCTTGGGGAGCAAGGAAGAGTGGTGGCGGGGATGTTAAGGCATACCTTGTGTGTGGCGTAGCCACAGTGCTGGGTCACCATTGTCCCCCTCTACCGTTGCTGGCTTTGAATGGGTGAGGGATGATTTTCTGAAATATCGGTCCTCCCTTACCTCTGCAGCGAGTGTCGTCGCTCAGCAGCGCCAAGTGAAATTGGCAAATCCGGAGAATTCATGCAAGCTAGCCATCCAGGCTTGTGGGAGTGACAATTTCCCTTTCGTGAGGGCAGTATCAGGTAGTTTGCCCTTCTTTTTTATGTACAAATGTCTTTTTGGCGTTATGGGTCTGGTTCTTCCCTTGATTGTATTCCAGTGTGCTCTACTTAAGCACTTGAACGTAGCCCCTTCTCAACTCCACCCCAATAGTTAGGCCATGGTGAGGGCATTTGAGATTTTGTGCCCTTTCTTCAACATTTAGCCTTCCTTGATCATCACCAGTGGAAGAGCAACAAAAGTTTTGCAAGAAGAAGGAAGAACAAATTTGAAGAGAGGAAGAAGAATGAAGAACAATTGAGAGAAAAAGAGATAAAATAGTTTGATCTTAAAGCTTGCACAACAAGTTTCTAAATTTGTTTTTGTGCAAAATGAAGTAACTAACTAACTAACTAACTCCACTAATATATATAGTGACTAATCAGACGGAAAAGATGGGCCTAGTTTAAGCCCATATAATATACCTAATTAAGCTAATTACACAAAGCAAAGCCCAATTTTGCAGCCCAATTATTCAAGTGCAGAGATTCTGAATATCAAGCCCAATATGACCCTCAAAATGGTACAATTGACCCAAGTGTATTTCTAACACAAATGAATCACTTTTTCTTAGCTTTCTAGGGACTACTCACATGCTCCATTTGGAGTTCTGTAGTGTCCTATAGGCCCTGCACAAGGCAGATAGGTCAAGTAAGCGCAAAATCCGAAATCCGAAAATAAGCAACAATTATTAATTAAGCTCAATCATTTTCATAAGAGGTTAATTGATCTAAGAATAATACGAAAATACTAAACTGCAAATGCTCAATCAAATTTCCCCATACTTTATCTTTTGCATGCCTGGGCAAAACTAAAAGAAAGACTAAGAAAAAGAAATCAAACTAAAAAAATAACCACAACTAAAAGATGGGAATGAACAAGGCACACATATTTTTCAAGGGATACTAACAATGCACAAAAGTGAGAGAGATGAAAAATGGAAGAATGGTATCAAAGTAACAAGCAATCCATCACATGATCACAAAATGTAAAGTAGACATGTAGTCAAGTCAAAATTTAGAATGTAACATAGTGATAGAAATCCCTCAAAGAACAACACTTACCTCACCAAATGTGTATGAGTTTGTGTTTACACTCAACACCACAAGTAACTAGCACATCCAAATCTTGACAAGACTCCAATCCATTCAACTTGAACTCCACATGCACCAAAAGATCGAAAGGGCTTTTATTGGTTTGTAATGCATGACTTAGGTAAGGGTGGATATGAGAAGGATATTTAGGCTAAAACTAAGGGAAAAGAGGGGCAATGGGGAGTAAGTCAACAAGTAAAAAGTGGGGTAGAAACAAAGTGGAGAACCAAAAAAAAAAAGGAACTTACAAGAATGAAAATGAACCACAACACACTTTTTTTTTGCATTTTTTTCTCTTCTTCTTTTCTTTGTACATTTTTTCTTTTTGAACTTTTGTTTTTTATACTCCCATTTTTTTCTCTTTTCTTTTATAATTTTTTTTTCTTTTGTTTTTTTTCTTTTCAACAAGTCACAAGAAAATTAAATGACGAAAATAAAGGAACATTCATACAAACAAAGTACAAATCCCTCACACTATTTTGAAACCCACTCCCAAAACAATTCCAAGGTCCCTTTTTCTCCCTAAAGTTTAGGACAACATGGTTTTCCATTTTTTTGGCTTATAATAAGATACAAAATGAAAGAAGGGGTTAAAGGCTCAAAGAGGGTGACAATGGATATCAATGCAAGGTAGGTTTATTTGGCTAGTGGTTAAAAGAATGAAGGCCTAAATCATCTTAATCAATGCATGTGCAACAAGGAATGACAAAAGAGGCAAGGAAAAACCTAGAGTAATCTAGCACAAGGGTGAAATCACACATGAACGAGCATGAATGAAATAGTGCAATCCATCCACAAAAGCCCCAAAATTCACAAGGCATAATTCTATCACACATGATCCACCTTCAATTTTTTTCCAAGCCTACTTATCACTTCCACAATTGCAACAATGGTTCACTTCAAGTATGAAATCTCTCAACTAAAAATGATGCATCTTTCACAATTTATACAAGTTAAAAATCCTATGAAATACATGAAAACACACCTAAATTCAACAAAAACAATAGAAAACAACAACTGCAAAATCTTTATTTTATTTTATTTATTTATTATTTATTTTAATTTTTTGTATGTAAAAACAATAAAACAATAAAACAACACAAATACAACAAGACAAAAAGTAGGAAACAAAAAACAACATCAAAGACAGAATAACATATAGATACAAAAAAATAGACAGAACAAAATACAAATAAATAGATACTGACACAAAAAATGAAACAAAATACATAAACAAAAATAACAACAAAAACAATAAAAACAAAAAATAAAAAACAGAGAAAATAGGAAATGGATTTTTTCTAAATCCTCCCTCTACACTTGAAATGTACATTCTCCTCAATGTGAGCATTTAATGAAATGCAAACAAAGAGACAACATATAAAAGAAGGAAGAAAGAAACTCCTAAAGTGCCCTTCAAGGTACATCTTCACATAAAATTGGCAAGACCAAAAAGAGGTCCGCCACAAATTCCTCTTCCACTTGGGGGACTCTCAAAAGAAAGCTTGAGTTGGTGACCATTCACTTTGAATACTTTGTCGGTAACTTAATTTTTAATCTCAACTACAGCATAGGGAAAAATATTAGTAATAACAAAAGGCCCATCCCATCTGGATTGAAGTTTACCGAAAATAAGCTTGAGCCGAGAGTTAAACAAGAACACTTTTTAGTCAATAAGGAACTCCTTCCTAAGAATCCTAGAGTCATGAAACCTCTTCACTTTCTCCTTGTAAATCTTGGAGTTCTCATAGGCTTCTAAACGAATCTCCTTAAGTTCTTGCAATTGAAGCTTCCTTTCCATACCCACTTCATCAAATGTCATGTTACAACCCTTCACCGCCCAATAAACACGTTGCTCAATCTCCACCGAAAGGTGGCATGCCTTACCAAAAACCACCCTATAGGGAGAAATCCCCAAAGGTGTCCGGTAAGCGGTCCTATGGGCCTATAGAGCATCCTTAAGTAGCTTGCTCCAATCCTTTTTGTTGGGCTGCACTAGCTTCTGCAACACTTGTTTTATCTCTCTATTAAAAACCTCCGCTTGTCCATTAGTTTAGGGATGATAAGCTGCAACAATTGTATGAACAACCCCATACTTTTGGAGCAAGGATGCCAATGACTTGTTATAGAAGTGGCTCCCTTGGTCACTGATAATGGCTCTAGGCTGACTAAACCTGCAAAAAAGTTAGATCTCACAAAATCCACAACAACTTTAGAATCATTAGTTATGGTGGCATTAGCTTCAACCTATCTAGAAACATAATCAACAACATGAAAGAAAAATGAAAAACCATGAGAAGCAGGAAATGGACCCATAAAATCAATACCCTAAACATAAAAAAATCTCACAAAAAATAATTGGTTGCTGGGGTATCTCATGCCTATGTGTAATGGTCCCTCCCGCTCTTTGGCACTGCTCACAGGTGGTGGAAAAATTATGAGCATCTCTAAAAATGGTGGGTCAATAGAACCCACATTCTAAGATCCTCCTAGCAGTACACTGAGGACTAAAATGACCGTTAATGGGTGTGCCACGACAAAACTAAAGAATATACTGAATCTCATGATTTGGCACACACCAGCGGATCACTTGGTCACTCCCAAACCTCCACAAATAACGATTATCCCACACATAATATTTGGCATCACTCTTAAGGTTATCTATTTGAGACCTAGATGCGTGAGGTGGGATAACAGATGCAACAATGAAATTCACAATGTCAGCAAACCAAGGTGTAACATGTGATGAATGCAGCTGCATCAAATGCTCATTAGGGAAGTTATCCCTAATAGGAAAGGAATCCACATGTCCCTTAATCCTGCTCAAATGATCAACAACCAAGTTTTCCACACCACTATTTTCTCTAATCTCAATATCAAACTCCTGAAGAAAAAGCATCCACCTGATCAATCTAGGTTTAGCATCAGGCTTCAAAAGGTACCTCAAAGTTGCATGGTCAATAAAGACAATAATATGGGAGCAAAGCAAATAAGATATGAATTTATCTAAAGCAAAAGCAATAGCTAAAAGCTTATTCTCAATGGTGGTGTAATTAACTTGGGTTGCATCCAAAGTGTGTGAGGTGTAAGCAATGACATGTGATAGTCTATCAACTCTTTGCGACAAAACAACCCCAAGTGCATAGGTGGAGGTATCACACATGAGTTCAAAGGGAAACTCCCAATCCGGTGACTGGATGATGGGAGAGGTGGTAAGCCTCCTCTTCAACTCCTCAAATGCCTTTTTGCCAGGCTGGTTAAGCACAAAGTCTACATTCTTTTGAAGAAGCTTGGACAATGGCAGGGCAATCTTGCTAAAATCTTGGATGAATCTCCTGTAGAAACCTGCATGTCCAAGAAAAAAATGCATTTCCTGCATAGAAGCGGGGTAAGAAAGAGAAGTAATAACATTGATCTTGGCCTTATCAAACTCGATGCCTCTGCTAGAGACCAAATGCCCTAAGATTATACCTTCATGGACCATAAAATGACATTTTTCAAAGTTAAGAACAAGGTTAGTCTCAATGCATCAGTCAAGAACTCTGGAAAGGCTATTCAAACATGCATCAAAAGAACAACTATAACCAGTGAAATCATCCATAAACACCTCCATGAAACTCTTTAACGAATCAGAAAAGATACTCACCATGAACCTTTGGAACGTGCTAGGAGCGTTGCATAAGCCAAAAGGCATCCTGGTGTGTAGGAAAATTTTCCAAATGGACAGGTGAATGTGGTCTTGTGCTGGTCCTCTGGTGCAATATGAATCTGCATGTAACCTGAAAAACCATCAAGAAAAAAATAATGTGATTTACCTGCCAACCTCTCCAGAACCTGATCAATGAATGGGAAAGGGGAATGGTCCTTGTGAGTTGCTTGTACAGGTGAAACCAAAGTGTTATTTGAAATGGGAGAAATGATCCTTGTAGCTAGTAACTTCATCACCTCCTTCTTCATCATATCAAGAATGGCGGATTCAACCTCCTCTATGGCTGCCTTATAGGCTTGTAATCATCCTCCAAGAGTATTCGATGCATGCACATGGAAGAATTTATTCCAAGAAGGTCAACAAGTGTCCACCCAATGACCTTTCTGGGGACTCTCAAAATATACAACAACTTATCCTCATGCTTAAGTGAAAGGATGTTGGATATGATGATTAGGAGCTTTTGAGCATCATCTAAATAGGCATATTTAAGGTGTTCCGGTAGTGGTTTCAGCTCCAAGGAAGGTGGCTAAATGCTGGAAGGCAAGGGAAGGTTGACGACTGGTGGAAGAGAAATAAGAGGATCAGGACCTGCACTTGCATCACAATCAGAGTGAATTGCAAAGGAAATCTTGGCACAAATACTATATACAACAGCAAAATCATCAGAATCATCACAAGCATAATCAAAAGAACAAAGACCAAAGTCATAAAAGTTAGAAAAATTAGAAAGTAAATTTATACAAATATCTATACTATCTACTGCACCATCAATGATATCTACAAGGAAAACATAGTGCTCCTCTGCAGGATCTCTCATGGCCTAAAAAATGTTGAAATGCACAACATCATCACCAAACTCCATGGAAAGAGTTCCTGGATGCACATCAATTTTGGTTTTGGCTGTCATCAAGAATGGTCTCCCTAGGATCAATGTGGACCCATGTCTAGAAGATTCATTCTCCATATCCAAAATGTAGAAATTTGTTGGAAAAATCAGATCCTTAACTCACACCAGCACATCTTCAATAACTTCAAGTGGAATCGCAACGCTTCGATTGGCTAGATGGATGACAACACCAGTGGGTTTTAAATTATCAAGATATAGTGATATGCAAATCGATGTGGGCATGACATCAATTGAGGCTCCAAGGTCAAGCATTACATCTGTAAAAGTCCAATCTTCAAGGGACAATAAAAGTGCCAAGATCTGTTCACTTTTGTGGCAAGGTAGATGATGAAATGGCAACAACACTTTTGCTCTGTATAAGTGCAGAAACATTTCTGTCCATCTTGACTTGCTCATTTCCCTTCAGCTTCCTCTTATGGGTGCACAAATCCTTCAAGAACTTTGCATATTTTGGAATTTGTTTGATGACATCCAAGAGGAGAATGTTGATTTCCTCACTCCTGAAAGTCTCGAGAAGATCATAATCAAGCTTCACTTTCCTTGCAAGAATGGATCTAGAAGGAAAAGATAGAGGAATCTGTTTTGGTGCAGAATCTATTTTGGCACTATCATCAATTTTGGCACTAGCATCTGTTAGCTTTGGAAGATCTCTGCCACTCCTTAAGATAATAGTACTCTTATTTCCTTTTGGATTAATAATTGGTTGTGCGAGAATATTACCAGAACCTTGTTGCTGCAACTGGTTGACATTTGTAGCTAACTTTGCAATCTGAGTCTGCAGGTCTTGGATGGTGGCATTCTCATTCTATTGAAATTGAATGTTGTTGGTGGCCATTTGCTTCATCAACTCCTCTAAGAAAGGTCCAAAATTTCTATTCTGCATAGTTTGTGCAAGTGTAGGTGTAGACTATTGGAATTGTTGTTGTTATTTGAATGGAGAAACTTGGTATTTGTTGGTAGAGGGTTGATATTGTTATTGTCTAAATGGTTGTTGTTGTTGTTGTTGTGGACCTAGACCATGCCTCAAGTTCGAATGATCTCTCCAACCGAGATTATAGATGTTGGATTAAGGATTACATTGTTGTTGTTAAGGTCTGAATGGTTGTCTAGGATGCATGGCAAAAACATCAACATCCTGCTCTATTTCTTGGAGTGTGAAACATGCATGTGTTGGATGATCAGGTGCACAACAGATACCACACAACCTTGGTTGATTGGCTGCCATTACATTTTATTATTGACCAATGGCCAACTGTCTCATAAGGGATGCCAATTCTGTAAGTTTATCAGCAACCATAGAAACAAAAACTTCATTTGTAGCAGGCTTGGATGGTACAACAACTCTAGTAGCAAGTTACTAGTAATTTCCTGCCATGTTGGAAATCAATTCTCTGGCAGCAACAGGAGTTTTGTCCATTAAAGAGCCTCTTCTGGCTGCATCAATCATACTCCTCTCCATTAACATCAGCCCTTCATAAAAATACTGAATCAACAATTACTCACCGATTTGATGGTGAGGACATGTAGCACACAACTTGTTGAATCTCTCCCAATACTCATATAATGTCTCTCTAAGTTGCTGCCTTATACGACAAATTTCTTTTCGGATGGAAGTTGTTCTGGATGCAAGGAAGAATTTTTCTAAAAATCTTCTTTTCATATTTTCTCTTCAAAGAGAATGGAAATGCTTTCATCTTCACATAATCTTCATGAATATGGTCGCATGGTGGAACATACTACATGAAACTCCTTAAGATGCTTGAGTGAATCTTCATCTGCAAGGCCATGAAACTTTTAGAGCAAATGGATTAGTCTTGACTTTAGCTCATAACTAACCTCAATCTCAAGATATTGAATACACCAAGGTTGATACACAACATCTGGTGTAGCCAATTCCTTGAGAGTTCGATTGTTATCAGCCATTGTATCAACACTAATTTTTTCAAAATCAGAAGCAATAAAAGCAGACTCAAAAACAGAATTAACAATTATTTCAGTATGAACTATACTACTATCCAAAACTACATTATCATGCACAACTATACTCCTATTACTTCTACTCAACCTATGAAATGTCTTATCTATCTCAGGATCATATGGATGCAAGTCCCCTAATTTGGACTTAGTCATGCACATATCAACTCATTAGTGACAACAAAGACAAAATTAACAGAAATAACAGACAAACTACCCTACCAGGACACTATTCACAATATTTGTTGAAATGCTACAGAAAATGGAAAATTGCCAATTTTTTTTTTTAAAATCTAAAACACCACAATAAAATGTCTAAAAATCATTTTTGATTTTTGGTAATTTTTTGGTGATTTTTAAAAATCATGAAAATAGAAAAAAAAAGTGACCTTGATGTATGAATTTCTTCTACATTCTGGTAAAGTTTCAGCCCATTCTGAGCTAGTTGCGTGTGAAATGACCAAAATGCCCCTATGTTGAAACTCCTATTTAGAGGCTGAATTTGCAAATTTTGACCCAAACCAAATGCTAAAGGGATTACTTTTTCTCAGAATGTGGGATAAACTTTGGACACCAAGTTGCGCAGCCAAACTTTACAAGACAGTTTGCTTTTGCGACACACACTACACTACACAATGCACAACACTACTCCTCTGCACTATTACTCAATGTAAAACACTCTACTACTCACACATATTATGCATAACAACATTAACAAGACCAATGTAATATGTCAAAAAGTTAGTGTATAAAGAGTGATAATGCATATTGTTATAAAATGCAAAACATGCACAAATGTGTATTTTTTTCTTTTTCCAATAGACGGATGCAAACCTACTTTACTAATGCCAGTTATACCTACACTACTATCTAGTTATGAGTGAATTAAGATTGGCACACAATGAATCATATCCCCAGCAACGACACCAGTTTTGAAAACGACTGTCGAATTGTTCCAAAACAAATAAAACTAGGAAATTCTGTTGTACAAGATTAACCTAGGTCAACTCAGAGACACAATTTGAAATACTAAACCAGAATTGAAATACTAAACCCGAACTCAAATTCAGCCTTGCTTGGAGTGGATCATTGGATTGATTGAGTGTTTATCCTTCCATGATCATCACCAGTGGATGAACAACGAAACTTGTTCAAGAAGGAAGAACATAATTAAAGAAAGGAAGAAGAAAGAAGAACAGTTGAGAGAAAAAGAGAGTAAAGAGTTAGATCTTAAAGCTTACACAACAAGTTTCTAAATTTGTTTTTGTACAAAATGAAGAAACTAACTAACTAACTAACTAATTCCACTAATATATATAGTGACTAATCAGAAGGAAAGGATAGGCCTTGATTATGCCCATCTAATCTACCTAATTAAGGTAATTACACAAAGCAAAGCCCAATTTCGCAGCCCAATTATTCAAGTGTAGAGATTCTAAATTTCAGGCCAAATATGACCCTCAAAATGGTAGAATTGACCCAAGCTTATTTCTGACAAAATTGAGCTCTATTTCTTAGCTTTCCCGAGACTACTCACATGCTCCATTTGGAGTTCTGTAGTGTCCTGTTGGCCATGCACAAGGCAAATAGTTCAAGTAAGCACAAAATCCAAAAATAAGCAACAATTATCAATTAAGCTCAAGCATTTGTCTAAGACCAAAACTGAGTTAAGGTGAGAAAATAAGAGTCAAAGAGAGGTCAATTGAGCTAAGAAGAATAAAAAATACTAAAATACAAATGCTCAATCAATTGTTCAGGCATTTGAGCAAGGGTGTTGTCAGCCTTCTTTGGAATAGCTCGTCATCTAAGATGACGCAGTACCTGGCCTTTCATTTGAGGCATCGAGCTGCATTTTTGTCTAGTGGCAACACCCCCCGAATTAGGAAGTTCTTGTAGGGGGTTCTCAAATTTGGTTCCTCCTCTTCTCTTGCCATGATTTCCTGGGTGTCTATGGTGGGAGTTTGGAGTGTGTTATGGATGATGGTCTTAGGATGCCTGGTCTTTTCGATGCTGGCTAGCTTGGAGAGCAGGTCTGCTCTAGTGTTTCTCTCCTTAGGTATGTAGTACATCTCAAAGCATTCGAGATTGTCGATGAGAGTTTTGGCGATGTGGTAGTACCTGAGCAGCACTCTTTCCTTGGTTTGGTATCTATTGGCAACTTGCCCTGGAAAAGCTGTGAGTTAGTGTGGCATCGTAGCTTCTTGGCCCTGACTTCTCTTACTAGCTTTAGGCCTGCTATAAGTGCCTTGTACTTAGCCTCATTTTTTGAGGCTTTGAAGTTGAGCTTGAGGGCTTGCTCTAGAGTGACATTGTCATGGCATTCGAGTATGATTCTTGTCCTGATTCCCTTCATGTTGGACGCACCATTAACGTAGAGGCTCTACCAGTCTGGGGTGGTTTAGTCGTTTTCAATGAATTCTGCCAGAAAGTTTGCCATAAATTGTGTCTTCATGGGGTCTCGAGGTTCGTACTGGAGATCAAACTTTGAAAGTTCTACAGACCATGCTACCATCCTCCTTGCCAATTCAGGTTTTTCCAACACCTATTTGACGGGGTAGTTCGTCTTGACTACCACCTGGTGACTCTGAAAGTATGGCCTCAGACGTCAGGCCAAGGTAATGAGTGCTAGCGCCACCTTCTCTATCATTTGGTAGTGCTTCTCAATGTCATGGAGTATGTGATTGGTGAGGTAAATGGGAAGTTGGTGCTTCCCTTCCTCTTGTACGAAGGTTGAGCTAACGACTTCCTCAAATACTGAGAGATATAGAAGTAGGGGTACTCCTGGCCTAGGTCAAGTCAGGACTGGCAGTGTGGCAATGGTCTTCTTAAAGACCAAGAAGACTTGTTCGCAGGTCTCGCCCCACAGGAATAGCTTAGTTTTCTTGAGCAACTTGTAGAATGGATTCGCTTTTTTGGCGAGCTTTGGGAGGAACTTGGACAGGGATGTCGGTCTACCATTTAACTTATGGACTTACTGGACGTTGGTAGGATTGTGCATCTCTAGTATGGCTATGCATTTTTGTCGGGGTTGGCTTCTATTCCCCGATGTGCGATCATAAAGCCTAGGAACTTGCCTTCGCCGACCCCGAAAGTACATTTTTTTAGGTTGAGGCACATGTCATATTTGCGGATTTCTCCGAATACTTCTTCCAGGTCTACCATGTGTTGGGCTATGCTATGGAATTTGATGACCATGTCTTTGACATAGACCTCGACATTTCGTTTGATCTGCTGTTTGAAGATCCGGTCCATCAATCTTTGGTATATAGCGCCTGCATTTTTGGCCAAAGGGCATGACCCTGTAACAAATGTTGACATCTTTAGTGAGGAATGTCGTCTTCTCTTCGTCTGGGGTGTGCATTCGAATTTGATTGTATCCAAAGTAGGCATCCAGGAAGCTTAGTACTTGGAACCCAGATGCTTCATCGACTAGCTTGTCGATGCTGAGTAAAGGATATTCATCCTTGGGTCATGCCCTGTTGGGATTGGTGTAATCATTGTACATCCGTCATTTGTCATTGAACTTTTTTACCATGACGACGTTGGTGAGCTAGGTAGAGTACCTGACTTCTCTAATGAAATTGGCTTTGAGGAGCTTGTCCACTTCCTCTCTGACCATTTTGCGTCGTTATTCCCCCATCTTCCTCTTCTTCTGTGATACTGGTTTTAGCTTGGGGACAGATGGCAAGCTTGTGGCATATAATGCTAGGGTGGATACCCGGCATGGCTGCCAAGTGAACAGGTCAGCATTCTTGTGTAGGACATCTGCTATGCGTTTGTACTAATGACTGGTGAGGTCCCTGCTAAGCTGTATACACTGCCTGGGTTTGGGCCTGAGTTGCAGTTTGATGAGTTCTTCAATGGGCTTTGGTTCTTTATCAGTAGTGTCGTTTCGTGGATCTACATCAAATATGTCATCCAGGGTTGCTCGATAGACGATTAGGGCTTGGATTGGAGACCCTTCGTCCATGCTCATGACTTGAGTATCGCCACTCGTTGTGAGGTGAGACTTGGTAGGCTCCCTGGTGAGAGGATAGGGTACCACCTTCAGGCTTTCAGCATAACACTGTTGTGCTTGCTTTTGATCTGATTGTAAAGCTCCTCGAGAGCTGGCCTTGATCAAAGGTGGTAATGAGGCCGATGTAGCCTCTGGTCTATACTTTTTCTCTTGCAAAGCCAAGGAGTGGACTGAAGTGATGCTGGACAGCATTAGACGAGACTTCAAGCCTCTAGAATGTCTTCAAATATAAGATGTCGAAGGAGCTGCCCTGGTCAATGAGAACCTTGGACACGATGAAGTTGACGATTATGATGGAGACAACCATGGGGTCGTCTTGATTTATAGGGTTGATACCCTTGAAGTCTCTATCGATGAAACTGATAGGAGGGAGACTTCGTGGGGATGGTAGGTCGACATAGTTGATGTCGATGTCCTTAATGGCGTGGAGGTGACGCTTGCAAGATTGGCTGGACTGCCTTCCGTAAGAGAATGTACTTGCAATGATGTTGATTACACCTCTTATTTGCTGGATGGGCTTGTTTTCCCGTTCTTGCGGAGGTTGTTGACCGCGTCTTTGCTTGTGGTGTCTCTATCTTCCTCGATCTTCTGCTTTGTCCCTTCTTCCGTCGACATCGTGATTCCTATGTTGATCCTCTTGGTGTCCTCCAGGTCTCGCTCTTGTTGGATGATTGTCCAGCCTCTTTATGAACTGGGCTAGATACCCAACTTGTATGAGCTCTTCTATCTTGTTTTTTAGGGCCCAACAATCTTCTGTGTTGTGACCGTAGCTGCAATGGTATCTGCAGTATTTGGTCCTGTCTAACCCCAATCTGGGAGGAAGCGACAGAGGTAGCTTGATGGGTACCTCTATGTTGAAAGCCTCCTCAAGGATTATAGTGTGATTGGCCATCAGGGGTGTCTAGTGTTCATACCTAGGCCCTTTTGGGAGAGGTTGGCACTTGTCTGGCTTGTGCCTTTTGTGTGAGTCGGTCTTGCTACCTCCTTTCTTGTTGTGTTTTTGTGCAGCTTGTTGAACCCTATTTCTGAACTTGGACATCTCCTTCATCTGGATGTAATCCTTGGCTCATTCGCACAACTCGTTCATGCTACTAGGGGATTTTTTGCACAGACTGCCTGCAGACTTACTTGGCCATAGGGCAAGGAGCATAGAGTGTAGTGATACCTTTGGGTTGAGATTTCAGATCTGTACAATAATGTGTCCAAACTTATCCATGAATTTTCGGAGAGATTCATCATCTGCTTGTCGTAGACTAGCTAGAACAGCCGATGTTTTACGATGTGGTTGACTGGTTGCATATTATGAACTGAAACACTTGACAAGAATGTTGAAGTTGTTTATGGACCTTGGAGGAAGTCCACCATACTAGGTTAATGCCGCCCTTTTGAGGGACGTTGGGAAGACATGACACAAGATTACATCGTCATTGGTGTATAGATTCGCCTGGGTGAGGAATACATCCAGGTTGAGTGGTTTCAAACCTAGGGGTATGTTAGCTTCTATGATGCAGTCGACAAAGGGGTCTCAATGAGTAGTTTGCCCTTCAGAACGATGTATGTGGAAGAGACTGGGATCATCTTGGGTGTTGACTGTGTGTCGGGGGTGTGATTCCCCTTGAGTGCTCTTAGGTAATGTGTGAGAAGAGTACTCGTCGCCCTGGTGGCATCTCACACGAGCCTCTAGTTGATTGTGATCAGCCTTCAGCTTTCTAAGTTACTCCATATGGCGTCGCTCTATCTCCGTAATGCAAGTTTGGAGTTGTTGGGGAGTATCAGTACCTGTCATGGTTGCTGGAAGAGGATTGGAGCCTTCGAAAGGGGTCTCGCGTTTGAGGCTAGACCGCATGCTAACCATGGGTGAGAAAAAGAGGCCACGAGGTATGTTTTACCGTGGCCCCACGATGGGCGCCAAATGTACTTACCAAAATCCAAAGCTATCCCACGTCAGGGTGGACGTGGCCGATATGGGCTCTAAGATCTCACATGTTGGACTGAGAGTAGCCTTTGTTAAAGGGACAAGAGGGGGGGACCTACAAAACAAAGGACTTCGACGCTCAAGTAAGTATGTGAGTTAGCAGAGTAAGAGTGAGTATGAAAAAATGAGATGGAACTTGGTACTTATAGAGTGAAGTGGGATTTGCGGGTCCTTATTTATAGGGGTTGTTACGATGGTGTAACAACCCTTGTAGATAATTATCGGCTTGTAGATAATAGCCAATAGATAATTGTGGTTTATAGATAATGTTTACCTTGTAGATAATTGAATTCCTGCAACGAGATAAAGAGGTTACAACATATTCAAATAATGGAGTGGTTAGAGATAACTTGTTCGTTAAGAGCCTGGCTGCTAAGGGCCCGACATCCGTGCTCGTATGCCAGGGTTGACATGAAGTGTTGACATGTGTCTCGGAGTTCCACGTAGCTTGCCATGTGTATTTTGTAGACCTTGGGTAGTACAATTTATATATTGTATGGTATATTGTGCCAATTTTTATTTTTCGGTATGTTGTGCATATTAACGTGATGATAATTTATGTTTTCTTACCCATGCACATATTAACCTGGAAGAGGAATTATTATTATGGGTTTTTCCTCTTTATACGAATATATAGCATAAAGGATATTTGTGTGACTGTTAATTGTTTTGAAATTTGCCAAAAGTTTTTTATTTTATAAAATGTATAAATAAGTGAACAAAAACAAGAAAAGTGCATGTTTTCTATTTCTCGTTGAATTTAGTTACTAGAATTTTACTTTCATGGTTTTTGTGTCATGATTTGTATAAATATATGGTAATTTCTAGTGATGTTATAGCATTGTTATAGTATGATTTCAAAAATGTTATTGAACTGAATGATGCCATTTCTTATCATGTACCTATCAATACATGTTATGATTCTTTATATATATATATATATATATATATATATATATATATATATATATATATATATATATATATATATATATAAACCTACAAGAAAAAAAAGAGCACGACTGGTGAAAGTTTTGGTCTTATTTTTTTATGCTTGGAACAACACATGGTTTTGTTCTTTCTAATCATGACAATAAAGTATGCAAATTAAATTTTTGTATGGCTTGAAATAAGCAACTATACAATGACTATCTTTGGTAAAAAATTTCACATAATTTCTAACTTTTTTTACTAGTTGAAAAACTTATTTGATTGTTCGACAAATAAACTTTTTTAGAAGCTTTTAGCATTCTCCGAAACACTACTTGAAGTAGCGTTTTTTAAAACACTAGCTTCTATCTTCTAGCTTTTTATATTTTCTTCCATTTTTATCCTCAATACATTTATTCAATTTCCTTATTAAATTTTTTAAATAAATCATGATTTTATTAATTTTCTATCATTTTACACTTTTCAGCTATCAACTAGTTTTTCGGCTAGTTTTACCAAACATAACCAATGGCATGAGAAATTTTGATAATGTAGTTATGTCACATGGTTGTTATTAACGAATTGATAACTGCATATATCATAATAATATTTGCACTATTATTTTATGTGGATGACTTGCTTATCTTTAGTTCTAATATTCATGTGGTGAAAAAATGTCAAAAATATGTTTTGTGAGAATTTTGACATGAAGGATCTCAGTGAAGTAAATTCTTGAAATTAAATTACTATAACTAAAAGGGAACTTCTCTGGATCAATTTCATTATACTATGTAAGTATCAAAGAAATATAATTACTTTGATTGTAAACCAACATGTAACCTCAATAATCCTTGTGTCAACTTATTCAAGAACGTCAGTGACACTATTATTCAATCTAAGTATGTGAACAAGATTGGCAGTTGATTGCATTAGGCTTGATATAGCTTATGTTGTGGGGGTTACTATGTAAGTTTACAAGCAATCCTAATAATGTATACTATTGAAAGGGTCATGAGGAACATAAAAGGACCACGAATCTAGAATTACATTATCAAAGTTCTACTAGAAAGTTACAATGATGCTGATTGAAACATTCTTTCAGATGACTCAAAGGTAAGGGTGGCAAAGCGGGCCGATCCGTCCCGTTTTGACCCGTCTTGCCACTAGCTTGCCAAAAATAGTTGGGATGGGCGAACCCACCTTCTAATGACGATCTTAAAATATTGGCCTGCCCCACTTAGGGTGGGTAGGTGGGCTGACAAACTAGAAATGAAAAAAATAAGAAGAAAGTTTTGATATCTTATTTCATAATATTAACCAAAAATGAATAAATTTAGTTAGAGAACATAAAGTATACAAATAGTTTATCCTGAACTTGATTTTAATATACATTTTCCTATTAGTATTGGAGGAATTGAATTTATAAAATAATAATAAATATGTATTTTGATTTTTGAATAACACTGTAAACTTGTAAAAAAATACAAAGTGGCAACCTAAAGATTAAACACATATTAGTATTTATGTTTTTTCTATAAAAAAAATAAATATGTATGGCAAGTCAACCCACCCTACCTTGTTGGCGGGACAGGCCAATGAGGGCTGGCGGGTTGAGTCACCTAGTCCGCCCCACCATTTTTTGCGGGCTAGCAGCTGACCTGCTGGGCGAAGGCCCACATTGCCATCCCTACTCAAAGACGACTAGCGACTATGTATTTAGTTGGGAGGGGGGGCTTGTTTCATGGAAATTTAAGAAACAAACTATATTAGCGCAATCTATTATGAAGTCAGAAATAGTTCCATTGGCAAATTGTTGTGGAAAAGTAACATGGTTGAAACTTGTGGTAAGATATTCCTACTTGAGAAGAATTGATTCCAATCACATGGATCCATTGTTATAGTACTGTGGTTGTAGGCCCACATTGCCATCCCTACTCAAAGACGACTAGCGACTATGTATTTAGTTGGGAGGGGGGCTTGTTTCATGGAAATTTAATAAACAAATTATATTAGCTCAATCTATTATGAAGTAAGAAATGGTTCCATTGGAAAATTGTTGGGGAAAAGTAACATGGTTGAAACTTGTTGTAAGATATTCCTAGGTGAGAAGAATTGATTCCAGTCACATGGATCCATTGCTATAGTATTGTGGTTGTAGGGATGGATCATGTGAGTTCTGAAGAAAATTTGGTTGATCATTTGATGAAAAGATTAGCAGGAGAGAAGTTTTTCAGAACCTCAATAGGAATAAGACTAATGTCCATAGATTAAACTGTTTTTTTTATAAGAGTAACTCAACCTATAAATTGGAGATCCCAAGATATGGGTTTAAAGGGTAATAACAACTTATAAAGAGATGTGTAAAGACAAATATCATAAGAAAGGGGTGGGGGTTGAATTTTGATTTTAAGAATTTTTCTAAACCTTTTTCTAAAACAAAAGGCTATCATATGAAAAATAACTTTGAAAATAGATAACAAATTTTTGCACACACAAACTCGAATGATAGAAACAGATTTTGCAAAACAGAATTGTTTTAAAAAAAATCAAATTCAAATCCTATGTCAATTTAAACACAAGGAGAGTAGAAAGACTATTAGACATATTTATATTGGTCTGTCTCAACCACGGAGACTACGTCTAGTTTTTGGTAAACCACTAAGTTCTACTAACTTTACCAAAGTTGCAAGTATTAGTCATTATCACTACTAGCTCTTCAACAAGCTTTACACCAAGCTTACAAATAGCTCAATATTCTTTATCCTACCAAGTCCTTATTGGCTCTAATACAAATAAAAATATTTTTTATTTATGTGCACACTGACTAGTTCTTAATCGTCTCACAGACAAATATACAAGCTAATCACTTAGTCTTTTCTCTCAGGATACTCAAGGTGTTTTGAGTGCTTTTCATCTTTACAAGAAAATACAAAAGTAATTTGAATGGCAGTGCGTAGGATTCATAATCCAATTCTTCAAAGCTTCTGGTATTTATAGGTATTTTTCAACAAGTGTCTATTGTTTCTAAATGGATAAATTTATTCACTTGAGCTCGCATTTGAAGATTCTAGCTATTGGAGTATTTAATGTCCACGTACTTCTTCATGTTAGAAAACCATTCTTGTTAGCTTTCATGTAGAACACTTTAGCTAGAAATCACTTCTTTTTCATCAAAGCAGGTCAATCATAGCAGGACACATCTTTTGATACTCTTTGAACTTCAAATTGTTTGAATGTTCTTTTGTGCTTCTTAGGATTCAACAAATCCTAGGAGAATGTCGTGTATGATAGCTCCTGCAAAATGGAACATAGACACAAAGTATTAAATGAAGATCTTAAGTGCACTCTTTAATGTTGTATCAAATCGTGGTATATCTCTACTTTCATATGGAAATATAGACACAAATACATGAAGCACGGTCTGATATCGCATAAAATGCAAGTTTTAACCTTTGTATTTATTTGTATCTAATCAAAATAATAAAGGGTCGTGATTCGTCTTAAGACACAAATGTTTTTTGGACTTAACAAGATGTGAGAATCATGCTATATTAATTGCTTTAAGTCTCATTCATATATTTTGAGCATGGTATTCTATAGTGTCGAAAGGTTGAATTAATTTCTTAATAAGTTCTATATTCTATATGGAGTGGACAAAATTTTCTAGAGCATTCACTATATTGGGATATACGTGTATGACCTTATTGCACGAGCTTTTAAACTACACCCTGAAAGATTGTGTGTATGATATTGTTAGCGATAGAGTTCAAGACCCTATATAAAGAAAAGATTTATAGCGGAACGAGGTGCACGGAAAGTGAAAGATAAAGTTGAAAAAGTAGAACTTTACGATTTTAGTGAGTTCTTGAGCAGTAAGAATTTTCTTTGTGGGTGTTAGTTTGTGGGATTCTCTTATGTGCAAAGAGGGTTCTAACTTGTTTGGAGGGTTATTTTATCCTAAAGATGATGAGGTTATAGACTGTTGTACACTTCAGATAGAACCGTGAAACGTCTTAAAGAGTGACCTAGTATGTTACTCTTAACCTTATTTTTTTATTTGTTATTTACATTTACAAATATTTGTGTGGAAGTTTTAGATCTGGTGTCGGAGCCACCATTGAAGCCCATTGTCGGAGCCAAAAGCATCTAAGGACATTGTACATATATTGAATCATAGTTGTTATTTCAACAATAAAAAAACAATGATCCACTCTAAGATCATGGATTTTGATTACTTTGTGACAAGTGGTCTTCAATATCAGGAATTACTCTCTGAGCAAGAATTTGAAAATTTTGTCTCACTTGGCTAATAGTGACTTACGTTTTCAGGTTTGTAAAGTGCATATATTGAGTGAAATTGTGTCATTGGTTGTCTTGTAGCAAATTCAATGTACCAAGGGCAAATTTTTTAGCTTTTAAAACTTCCTAACAACATTAGGTATGATGTTGGTGAGGCATTGGATGCGATCGATGGTAAGACCAAAATTGCAAGGTTGTAGTTGTAAAAATGCTAGTAGTTTGAAAATTGAAGACAAACTATTGTATTATTTGAAAATTGAAACCGTGTCATTGGTTGTGTGTAGCAAATTCAAAGTACATGTTCACATTTTGATGCCACGAGGAAGCAGCTATTCACAAGTTTTGAAGGATGATATTTTTGTTCTTTGGGCTATCAAATAACAAATTCGAATGAATTGATCATACCTCAATTGTCAATATATGTACACGTGTAAGGTGAATGGGATGTCCCTTCCATATGATTTTTCTAATAACCATGATTATGGAATTTTATTGCATTCTTCTTCATGCAGAGAAAAAAAACTTTACTTGGTTGGTGTAATAGTTTGAATAAGAAAAGCCTTAAGAAATTGAAAATCATACAAGTGGATGGAATGTTGCAACATGTTGATCACATCATGTTGATGCCCATGGACCATGGATAGGAGGAAGCTGACTTAGATAGTGTTGGAGAACTTGAGAGTGGCCATCTTGAGGCATCCCAACTAACTCCTAATAGTCATATATTAAACTAAATTTTAACTAGTAGTATGCAAGGTTTACAAGAAGGAATAAATGGTTTAATAATAACTGTGCGTGAGGAGTTCAAAAGGGTTGACAACAGGTTTGCTGAGTTTGACAAAATGGTTTGAAGATTTTCATCATTACTACCATCAAGGTCCATCTTAGTAGAATGTAGTTTTCCTTTTGTTGACATTAGACTACGTCTTTAGATGATATTTGTCTATATTAGTAGAATAACTTTATATCTTTGTTGGTGCACTTTGGATTTGTATAATAGATTGATATTATGATACGATGAAACATTATTATTTTTTGTTGTATGTGGAATGAATGTTATCATTTAGATTGTGATCTAAGATGACTTTATTCTTTGGGCTTGTTTAAATAATTTAATTTAAGTTTTGATTTTTACGATACAAGTTATGACCATGACATTACTTAAAAGTTTATAAATGGATAAAGTTTGTGCATATGGTGGTCTGTAGCTATGTAACAAAGTGTAATAAAGTTAATAACTTGGGTAAATTTTGCAAAACATTACACCAATTTTAAGCGCTTGAGAGTATATTGACATTAGATTGTCTTCACATAATTTGCATAATGTATAGAGATTTGAAACAACATAATATGCCTTTGCTTAAAAAGCTTAGGTTAGTATTGACATATCATAATCGATTATCCATGTGACATAATTGATTAACTATCATTTTTTATACTTTGGGACTAAAATTATAGTCATGTGATTGATTATGCAATGATTATAATCAATTATAGGTAATGAATCAACAAAATATGTCATTGTCCTTTGGTATGACATATAATTGATTATGATCTTGATTGCCATAATCGATTATATATATGAAAATAAATATAAAAAAATATCATTTATTACATTAGGATAGTCAATTATGACCTTAACATACTCAATTATATGGTTATGAATTGTAAATCAGGCTCTCGGTTAGGTCATATGATCAAGTATGACCTTACCATCATGAGTTATGTGACCATGAATCCCAAACATGCATTTTATTTGGTCATGTAATTGATTATGGTCTTGAAGTGTGTCCCATTAGGCCACATAATCAATTATGACTTCCCATATTCAATTATGGGTGAATTTGTTTAAATATAAAATAACTTATATAAACACTTTTCTAACAAGTAGATAAAATTTATTTCTTATAATAAGTAGAAAATTATTTTTTTAAGCATAAACATTTTAGATAAATATATTGAAAAACATAAAAGTGCTTATTTTATTAAAATAAGTGTTTATTTTAATAAATAAGTTTAAACAAATAAATTCTATGTGACTGCAATTTATGTGATTGATCCAACTAAAAAAATAAATTATAAATAAGTATTGATAATAAGGTTAAAATGGTTTCTTCAATGGATTGATTTTCTTTCTCTCTTTCTTTTTCCTACTAACCAAACAACTTGAAAATATTCTTTTTGTTTTTCTTCAACTAATCAACCTTTCTTTCCACCTTATTTTTCTTCTTTTCTCTTTTTACCTATTCTTTTCCATCATTCCCTTCTTTTCCTGCCCCACGTCCAAACAGAGGATGAGAGACGGAAAATTAATATAAGATTATCATATGGAATATACATAGAATTGATTAATAAACTAATAGCGCAAAGTAAATTACTCAAAATGACGTTTGAACTGAAGATCGGAGCATCCGGGATGAAATAATTCTTGGGACGTGATGCGCATTTCAGCAAATTAAAACATGGAGTTGCTTATATTAAAATAGTGGAGAATCAACCAACTACTTTCGTTTTCAGTTTTTCCTAGACTCAATCAATAAAAAGCAAAAGAAGTTGAATAAATAATTGATGACTCAGCTTTATTTAATTTGCAGTGCCACTTTACTTCAAATCCAAGATTGGATCTAAAATATCGCAATTAGGTTTCACTTTCACAGCCTTAAAAAGCAAAAGATAAAGTAAAGTTTCAATTTCCCCATATGCCATCATGCATCTCAACAGTTCTTCAAGATGAAAATCTCGTTTTTTGGTTAATTACACAATGAATATTATGTTTAGAGGAAACTACTCACTCTCTCTCCTCTTGACTTTTCACTCTTGTAGGGGTTATTATTATTATTATTATTATTATTATTATTATTATTATTATTATTATTATTACACTTATAGGGGTTAGATCACACAATGAATATATTTTTTGTCTCTTAAATTTGAAGTCTGTTTTTTTATCTTTTAAATTAAAATTTATATTTTTTAATCCTTCAAATTTGTGAAATACTTTTTTAGTTCCTGCTGACCTATTTTTGATGATTTGAAGGCATAATTTGTGATATTTTTTTAATTGCATATAAAGTTAATAAAAAAAGGCACGTTTAAGTTTTTTTTTTAAGGGCGCTTAAAGGGGGTTAGATATCCCACCTTTTTGTATATTTCTCATGCTGATTGAGGTGAATCTAATAGTCTACACATGATGATTATAAGTGGGGGGATGCTTCGAATTCCTTACAAAAAGGTAAGGCATAATGTGCCAATCAAAGAGGGTTTCGGGGTAATGTTACTATGAACATGGGTTAGTGATGATTGGGTTAGGTTTTGGTCCTGCCTGATAGAGTCCGGCACATCACATGTGAGTTCCTTAACTTTGTGGTGTGGGGTAATGTTGCTAGCTAGGCCTGAACCTTCTGTGTCCCCATATATCACTATCACTTTCAATTGCAAGGAGATAAGTGGATACAATATAGTGTTATAATGTATTCATCTTCATGCACATAAAAAAGAAACGAATAATTGAAATGGATGTAATGTGTATGCATACACAAGTGTACAATTATCATTTTATTATACCAACACGGACCATGCATCTTCTTCCATGTAACAGCGGGATTCAGCAACATCAAGTATTTATCCACCCTGACAAAAAAAAATGATGAGGGGAAATTAAAACAAAAAACATTGTTATTATGACCACTTTTTTAAAAAGAAGAATTTAGCATGCTTTAATAAATTGATAAATTTAAATTTCTCTAGCTTTTTGATATGATAACATATATTTTTATTTTGATGTAATTGCATCGCATAAAGACACCCACCATTAATTTATAACATGAATTCTGGAACAGTTAAAAAAAATGCAAATCCTAATAAACTAAAAGTCCAAAATAATTAAAAGCATTAAGAAATAATATGCACATGGCATGCAATATTCTTAGGTGTGAGATTTCAAAATTTAAAGAATTCAAAAAGCATGGAAATTTAATAATTTCAATTAAATTTTATTTATTTAAAAAATATTTTATTTGAATAAATCAATTTAAATTTATTTTATTTTAAAATCTATATTTAGATAAATTAATTTAATTTCTATTGTATGCAAATTTCTTATTATATTATTTGAATTTATTTTATTCTAGGTATTATTTGTAATTACTTCATTTTGTTTGAAAAAACCCCAATTAAATTTCTACCTTTTTAAAAATTTTTTGAATTAAATACTCAAATAAATTACGTTGATATACAATATTTTAATTCACTTAACAATTAAATTTCTTAATTAAAATACTTCGTTCAAACACATCAATGCTCATTAGCGATTTCTCACTAGCAAAACTGGAGAGTAAACACGAGGCTCACATTTGGCATAAGCTTCAATTATGGATGTATCATGCATTGACATACATATCATCAATAAACTGGTGATGATGAGAGATGTTTCTAAGTGATAGTCGATTTAAAATAAAGGATTAATAATCAACTGAATGTGTAAATCGTTAATAAATTCGTTTATGGAAAATTAAAATTTAAAATTTAGTTTCGAAAAGTGTAAAAAGTATAATAAATTTATTTAGTCATTAACTTTTGTTCGTTATTGTTAATAAAATGACCTATGTGACACAAAAGAACGAATTTATCACAAAATAGATGATCAATGTAATCACTGGATAGATTGGACGAAAATGTTAGTAAATTATCATTATTGGATTTAAATGTCAGAAATTTTTTGTTGAACGAAGATGTCAATAATTTTAATTTGGACCAAAATGTCAGTATGTTCTCATTGGATAAAAATATCAGTAAGTTGTCATTATTAGACCAAAATGTCAGTAATTTTCTATATCAAAATGTCAGTGATTTTTCATTGGACATAAATGTCAGTAATTTTTTGTTGAACCTAAATATCAATATGTTTATATTAGACTAATTTATTAGACAACAAATGTTTATTAGTAAAATAAATATATTAATATGATTATATAAAATGTTCAAAAAATTAACATAAAATTGGAATATGATACAATATTAAACATTAAATAAGAGATTTCTTCTAACAAAATTCCAATTAAGATCATCAAACACTTTTCTTTTGAGTATTTTATATTATTGTAAATTTTGAAACAGATTAAATAATATATACGCAAATATTAAAACTAAATATCTAAAAAACCCACTCTTTCCAAATGAAAGTATAACGGACTTTAGATGAAATAAATTTATAAAATAAAAGTATATTAAATTCATCTTTAAATTTTATAATTTTTTAACTATCATTTTAGTTTACCTGAAATAAATGAGTACATTTATATTCTAAATGATAATAAATGTAAATTTGTTAAAACTATTTGCTTTTTTTGTATTTTTAGGAACCTTACAATTCTATTTAAAATATGGTCATAATTAAGGTTTTTCATTCATTCTCAAGTTTGCTTAGTATATATAGTTCCACAAATTCAAGTTGAATGAGTCACACCTTTAGAGTTACCAATAAGAAAGGATAAATAGATATTTTTGTCCCTGAATGTGTAAATGGCTAATAAATTCGTTCTTGAAAGACTAAAATTACTGACATTTTAATACAATTGGAAATTACTAACATTTTGGTCCAATAATGATAACTTATTGACATTTTTGTCCAATGAAACTGTATTGATATTTTGGTTCAAAAAAAAATTTACTGGCATTTTCGTCCAAAAAAAATTATTGACATTTTCGTCCAACAAAAAATTATTATCATTTTCCCCCAACAAAAAATTACTGCCATTCTCATCCAATCTATTCAGTATGATCATGTTGGCGATTAATTTTGTGACAAATTCATCTCTCTGTATCACGTAGGTTATTTTATTAACGGTAATAAACAAAAATTAATGGTAAGATAAATTAGTAGCATTTTTTACACTTCTAGAACTTAAATTTTGAATTTTAATATTCCAAGAATAAATTTATCAATAATTTATACATTTAAAAATAAAAATAATTATTTGTCCTAAAATAAAAGACCGCTTCGGACATTATTTATGAGGATTGATTGGACCCATATATTCATTTTAATTATTATTTTTTGTAGTGAAACTCAGTAAAAACAATTTAGTAAGGATGAAAATGCACACCTACATGCATAGCTTGTAGGGAGAATTGGAATGCATTAGGGATAGGTGGGGAGCCATGTGCCCGAGGAGTCTGACACGGAGTTCCGAGTTTCCTCAATAACGGACTTTTTCATCATTTACTCTTCCCCCAAATGTTGCAATCTTACATGCAAATAATAACGCATGCGCGCCTAGTAGGATAACAGAAATGGAATAAGAACCATTTCTAGCTAGCTAGTGCCAACTGCCAAGTCAATTACACATGAATAATTAACATTATTATATTTGAATCTAATTTTCATTAATATCCGTTTTAATTGTATAATCAAGATTAAATTATACATATATATGCTCACCAATTTTTTTTGTTACATATATGTTAATCAACATATATTGTTGAAATAGAACTTATTCAATCACTCTCCCCTTGGGAAAGACCTTAATTGAAACTCTCTAAATGAAAAAAAAAAAAACTGAAACAAGATATCTTACTAAGAAAAAGTCAGTTAGATTTTTTAAATCAATTATCAACAAAATTAACAAATATCTCGCACTAATATAATAATAACAATATATATATATATATATATATATATATATATGGACGGATCCAAAAAACCTATTAAGGGGCTTACTTTTTTTTCTTCTCAATCATTATAATTTTTAAATGTCTAACATTTAATAAGTAATAATATTTTTTTAATATTTTTACATATAAAATTAACATAATTTTTATTTCAAATGATAGTAACATTAATCGTTATCATAAAACAACAAACACATAATTAGTTAATTAAGTTTACATATCTTTATTCTAACTATCACCTTAATCATTACGATAATAATAAAAAATACAACTAATTTTATACTAGCTAATCTTAATTATTATAATAATGACATAAATAATTAATTTTACACACTTTTATAAGTGTAAAAACAGGAGTCCTCGGGCCCTTAATTACCTACCCCTCTTCATCCGTGTGTGTATATATATATATATATATATATATATACGTACGCACACGCGCGTGTTAAATATAAAAAGGATATATAAATTGAGTGTGTAATCAATTGCATAAAATAGTTTAACTGCATTAAATATTTAAATAGAATTTTTTGAATTCAGCTTGTGTTTGGTGTAAATTAAGAAGAAAATGAGGGAAATATAAACACATAGAGTGAATTTTATGTAGATTTCACATCTTATATATTTTATTTTAATTTAAATATTTTTATATTATTTTTATTTTCTTTATTTGCATCATGTCAATCAAATACACTATGGTAGACTCAGTAGTATCTAATTTAAGTTAAACAATATGGTCTCCTGTAACGAATTATAACTCATGGTTAAAAAAAGAAAATACGTAATCAACGGTCAACATCGTGGTCGAATTAAATACATGGTGTTGTTAATGTTAGCTGAAGCTGCTTTGAGACTTTTGGGAATCGAGAATAATGGCCTCCATGTATGGTGACGTATTTTTAATGAGGAATAAACTCATCAACGACACAATAAATTGTATAGGTTGTCAATAGAAAAAAATACAGAAATCCAGAGAGAGAGAGAATCACGTTATTACAGCATGCATGATGTAAGCTAGGAATTTTGTTTAATTAAACAATCTAACCCCAGACAGAATATTAACAAACATTTTGTCTTTTATCACTAATAAAAAAAAGTGAATGTGGATGTTTGTAAAATATGTAGTTTGACGTGAGTAATACTTCTTCTTCAGTATTTCCCTATTGTAGAAACCCAGCTTCTAACCTTATTATGGGAAATAATTGCCATATCTTTCAGAATGAACCAATTTCTTCTAACTACAAATTGTTTTGGCACTTATATATCACATCCTCCAATGATGCATGCTTCCATCTCGAGTACTGTTTTCAGCTTGTTAAGATATATTAAACCGTGTATTAGGTTAAGGAATGGACTATTTTGCTCTTGCTATTTTAATGTATCAAAGTTGCCTTTACATGTACATGTCTGTATTTGCCTTTATGTATACATGTCTGTATTTGCCTCGATGTGTACATGTATGTGTGTATTGTAGATATGTGCATACTATAAATATCATGACCAGTCTATTCAATGAATTCCCAGGGATTAAGATTTTGACTTTCTTATTTTTTTTTTGTCAGATTTTGACTTTCAGTTTAGATATTCCAAATTCACCATAAAAATAAAAATAAAAATAAAAATCAATAGAAAGGACCACACAATACATTCATTATTTTATGATGTTATACAACGAGTAAACATTAGATCATCTTTTTTTGTTGACGAAGTGTGATAATTTTCTTAAAAAATATAATCACTATTTTTAAAAAAAAAAAATCATAGCTGAGTAATTTGGTTGGAAATATATAGTTAATAGTTGAAAAATTAGTGGATTGTCTTAAGGGTAGAAGATAAAGACATGAATTTCCCAGAAAATTTAAAGAAAACCAAATAAATAAATTCAGTTTATTTTTAATCTATAAATTCAAGATCATATTAAAAAATTTATTTGCTTAGTTACTTTACCCTGTTTAATTACCAAGAAAACAACATTTATTCTTTTAAATAAAATTACAGATTTGAGTTTTATAAATACAAGTTCTGAAAATATTTATTTCTCAAGTTGAATTAATCTGGATTCAATATATTCTTTTAGACATGGAGTTGGAAGGTTTCAAATAAAAATAAAACGGTACTGAATTTTAAATGACGAAATAAAGAAATTTCCCCTGAAAAGAAAACAAAAAACTCGAGTTCAGACTTTCAGGGGTTGAGCCATGAGGAGCGTAGGCCGTAGGATACAGATACATATTATTATATGATGAAAGGGTATAAAAGTGATTCAGTACCTGACAACTGTTTGAAAAAGAAAGGTTGGACTTTTCACTTTGCAGCTGGTAAATAAGAGGAGAGAAGAGAAGAAACATCCTTTTTGTTTGATTCAAGGTTAACTTTTTTTTTTTTCAGTACTTAAATAAATTATAAAGTAAGGCATCTACTTCGGATTTTTTTTCCTTTTCTAAATATCAGACTCAATTTAATTGTTATAAGTAAAATAATAAATGAGCAATATTATAAATACAGTTACTTAAAAAAATTATAAATACAGAATACGTAATCTTTCATTCATGTTTTTTTAATGTTTTCTCTATAATAAATGGTTAAAGATATAATTAATAAAAAAATATTCATCAGAACTTTTGAGTTATGGATTAATGTGAGATTATTTGTTACTTAATCAAAAGTTTTGAGTTTAAATTTTATATATATAACTATATTAAATAATTTAAAAAATCTGAATTAAATACTTGAGTTCAAGTTCTAGCTAGTAAAAGATAATCTATAGAAAAAAATTCATGTTATGTTTGTTTTTTAAAGTAATTATTAAAAACATCAACTTTCTAATTATACATTAGAGCCTATGATTCCTGTAAAAAAAATTAGAGCCTATGATTAAGTGAGAGTGTACATTTTCTTTTTTAAAATTAAAGAATATTTAAATTAAATTCTAATATAAAAATAAATTAAAATCCTAAATATGTTATTGGGAGAGTATATTCATTATTCAAGGGTATATATCAGTCGATTAAATATGATATGATATGTAAATGTGGTATTGTAAATTGGTTGATAGTTTTTTATTAATTCTTGCTGAACAAAAAAATTTCTTATTCAAGTTATATATTTCTGTTACACATTCTTCTCAGTCCCTCTTTTTCTACCCTGACAATATCACATGCACATGCAGACAGCTCCACACCTACACATCTTCATCCCACATGGATGGATCATCATCGTCTTGTGATCTATTAGAGTCTACATGACATCTGACCCACACAAACATTTCTCACCCTCTTCCTCCCCACTAATACAATTAACAATCTGCTAAAAACAAAATATAATAATAATAATAATAAACCAAAACCTCTGTGCCAGCTCTAACCAGATTGTTATTGCACATTCTTAATTTCTCATGATACCCCCGAAGAAAAAAAAAATGACCCTTTTCAGTTTTCTCTTATCTCTCTGTCTTTCCTTCCATTGAGACAGACACATTTGTACTAGTTTCATTTTTGGAGCTTTAAGCCATTGTTCATCTCTTCTCATTTGTGTCCACTGTAAGAGGGTGTTGTGTTGGGTTACCCTCTCTCTCCATCTGCATTGTTTGTGGCTGTCAGTGTTATCATACAAGGTGTTGTATGGTTTCATTTTGTGAAACTCAACAAATTGATTAAGCTTTCTGGGACTTCCCTTTTCACCTTGCAGTTTTCCTTGGCTTTTGCAAGTGCTGAGGAGGTTGGGGGAGAAGCTGTGACAACCAAAAAAGAAAAAAATGGGACTTCAGTTTCTATGTGATAAAGTTTTCACCTTTCATGACTGGGAGGACCCAAATCTGTAGAATTTGGCGAAATTGGCTGGAGGGTATTTTTTTTTTCCTGTAATTTTTCCAGAAATTGTTTGCTTGCAACTGGGAAAGCATATATCTTTCTGAATGCTTCCATCCATTTGGAACTACAGAACTGTGGAAACTATTTCATTCTTTTTTTTTTTTTTGTAATCATCAGGGTTAATACTGCATAAATTGAGGCCTGCACTAAAGTTTGAGGGTGAAGGAAAATAGAGGAGGTTGAGGTTCATTTAGTTTCTCTTTTGAGCTCAATGGATTTTGTTTTAGGATGGTGATGGTCCCTGTGAAATTGTGAAGTTCTGAATTCTGTGTTGTTCTATTTGTAGTAGCACCATCAATCATCATAATCCTTTCTCAAAGGGGTTTGCACTTTGCAGTGTTGTGTGAGTAGATTTAAGAGTAATAAATCATAAAGCTTTTATGAAGAGGGTATAATTGATTGTGGTGGTTGAAGGGTCTAGTTCAATTGCAGAAGAAAAAGGTTAATATGGCAGCAAAGCTCCTGCATTCTTTAGCAGATGACAACCCAGATCTGCAGAAGCAGATAGGATGCATGACTGGGATTTTCCAACTCTTTGATCGCCACCATGTTCTCACGGCTCGCCGCATTAGCCAGAAGAGGCTTGCTTCTGGTATTCAACATAGTAGGAACATGTTCAATTTTACTGATTCAGTTGTGTTTTATGTCTCTAATTTTTCCTCCTTGTCAATCTCTGAAATGATTTTACATTTTAGCCGTTGACTTTAGAGATGATTTTGATTACTGATTGATTTATCACATTGATGCCAAATTGCCAATCTTGTATCAGTGTTAGTTGCATTTGCATATTCATAGTTTTCTTTTTCTTTCTTATGAATTAGCGTCTGATTGGTTATTCAAGGTCTTCACAGTTTGGAAAGGAGGGAGGGGGGTAGGATGTTTTGCAATTTTTTTTTTTCAATTTTGTATCAGGAGGTATTTGAATTTTCTCTGTATTCAATAAAAGTATAAGGTGTGGATAAGACGCTTGTGATAAACTATTTAAAGAGATTTCATTTCTTATTTTTTATTGTAAGTTCAATCTGAATCTTTTTTGTTGTATACGTGATCCTCTCTGTGAAATGTTCTGCTCATGTCATTTGCGTCACCATTGTTGGTTCTTGGTCATATGTTTCAGTTTCATTAGAGTAGAGTATTTGCCAACTTGCATCTAATTCTTATGTTTTCCTTAGGTAATTCTCCCTTCAGTGAGGGCAGCTTGGAAAGAGATTCTGATATCATACTCCATCAACAAACAGCAACTGTAAGAACCTTCTTTTCGCCCTCATTTTCTACTTTTTTTTTTTTGTCTTACTGTTTTTCAGTTAAAATTGAATTGAATTAGGCTTTAAATTGAGGCAGGATTGTTTTGTTACCATATCATGAATCTATTTACTGATTCTGTCCATCACTTATGAGTGAATTTGACTGCCATTTATTGGAGACAAATGTAAAAGGCTGAGACTTGAGAATGTTTTAATCATCCTCAGAATCATTTTCAATATTTAACATCTCCTTGGTCCTTCTGCACAATCATCTGAATTTTTTTTTGAATAAATTTCATGTACAGATACTTTCCAATGCTGATGCATGTTTTTGTAACTCGTGCAGTATTAAAAAAAATGCGCATGAAACCTAGACTTATGCAGCCTATTAAATTAATTGCAGGATACTAGCTTAAACAAGGGTGTGAATGAAAGGCAAAGAATTTCTACCGAATCATCAAGAGCATCATTCTCTTCTTGTTCATCATCGGTGTCCTCTCTGGACTGCAAGGCTGAAGCAGAGGCTCCATATGACCGGATTCTTTTTCCTGAAACTCCTTCAAGGGATGCAGTTATGAACCAATCTACCATCTCTCCCCATTTTGGATGTAACTCCCTTGATCTGAGGGATGTGGTGAAAGATTCAATGTATAGGGAAGCTCGAGGACTGTCATTGAGGACTACAGCCAAAGAGGAATCTGCCATTAATGCCACAAAGCACAGGGATTCACCGCGACCTATTCAGTTGTCCAAATCTGTTGATGGATCTTACAGAGTTGGAATAGATGGAAAACAAAGTGTGCCTATTGATCTAAAGGAGTCCATCCGAGTCCTTGCTAAACTTAGAGAAGCACCTTGGTATTATGCAGAAACTAAAGAACTTCCGAGATCATCACATGAAGTAAAAGATGGACACTGGCATTCCATCTCAAAGGGTGCTCCTTGGTTTCCTTATGAAGGTAAAGAAATAAGCCGTTTATCTTTTGAATCGCGAGAAACCATCAAATCCACACCAAAGCTAAAAGAGCTTCCTAGACTTTCACTGGATAGTAAGGAAGGTTCATTGCGCAGTTACAGCACTGACTCAAAAGCCACTCACCACTCAAGAAACATTTACAGTGGCACCTCCACCTCAAATGACAAATTCCCTACCCTACAACAGCCTTCAGCAACCCCAAGTCGTCCACCTAGTGTTGTGGCAAAATTAATGGGCTTGGAAGCTTTACCGGATTCCTCTTTGGCTGGTGATGGTCAGTCAAGTTCAACTGAAACTTACTCAGCTCAAGATAATGGTCAATTCCCTAGATCATCAAAAAATGGACTCACCAGGCCACTCCGAGTTTCTAATTCTCCAAAAATGTCTTTGAAAGACCCAACTTCCCCACGGCGAAAGAATCATGATCTGGTTATGAAACCCATCCGAAGTTCAAGGGTTCCCATTGAACCAGCACCATGGAAGCAGCAAGATGGAAATCAAAGCTCCCAGAAACAGAATTTAAGGGGCGTAAAAGCTCCAACGAGAGCACCGGATTCCTTTCCTTCTGTTTATAGTGAGATAGAGAAGAGATTGAAGGATCTTGAATTCAAACAATCTGGAAGGGATCTTAGAGCATTAAAACAGATACTTGAAGCAATGCAAGAAAAGGGACTATTAGAGAGCAGAAAAGAAGAACAAGCTCCAAATGTTGTTGGAAGTCAAAGTGACTATGAACCAAAAGCTACCAATCAAAATCAGAATACAAGGTCAGTAAGGCAACAAAACACTCAGAGAAACAATTTTCTATCTTCCACAGTCAAAGGATCTGACTCAGCAAGGGCTTTTGAATCCTCAATAGTGATAATGAAACCGGCAAAACTTGTTGAGACAACTGTGATTCCTGCTTCTTCAGTCATTCCAATTGGTGGCCTTTCTGGTTCCCAGAAACACCAGAATGGTGCTGTATATGTTGATAATAAAACCAGTACATCTACTACTCGAGTAGCAAAAGATAAGTCTCCCAGAAACATTCACCGGGATGTGTCTGCCAGTTCCATTGATAAGAAAGCAAGTAGTAGTAAGACTACAAGATTAATACAATCTCAATCTAGGTCTCAACAACTTCCAAAAGAAAATAGACAAAGTTCAGTGAAGCACTCAGGATCTGTGAGCCCAAGGTTGCAACAGAAGAAGTTGGAGTTAGAGAAGCGGTCTCGTCCCCCTGCCCCACCATCAGATTCCAACAAACCCAGAAGGCAATCTGGTAAGAAGGCAACAGAATCGGGTTCACCAGGTGGAAGACAAAGACCCAAATCCCTCAACGTACCGCATGGTGATGAGCAATTGAGTGAGATTAGCAATGAACCAAGGAGTTTAAGTTTCCAGGGGGATGAAATTTCTCTGCAATCAAACAGTTTAACTGTCAACTCAAAGATGGATATGGAAGTCACAAGTAGTTTACAAACTGTTGAAATTGATGACAGCCAAAGCCCATCTTTGAAGGCTGTGAAGCAATTGATTTCAGAGACAGTGCAGAAAGTAGGAGCCATTTTTATCTCTTTATATTCAAGCTTTCTGATTAGCAAAATATAATGTTAAATATTAGCAAATAGCTTATCAGTTGATAATGTGTATGTTTTGTTTAATGTTTCAGAAATCAACTCCAAGGTTGGATGAGGATGAGACAGTTGCAGAACTAGCAACAGATACCCCGGAACATCCAAGTCCTATCTCAGTTCTTGATGGCTCAGTGTACAGAGATGACATGCCATCCCCCGTAAAGCAGATATCTGAAGATTCAAAAGGTATACTTTCAGCCTTCAAAAAAAAGAAAAAAATATAAGATACAGATGATATCTAAGGACTATACTAAATAAAATTATAGGACAAGTTCTTGTTTCAGTCAGTTCAGCATCCTGATACATTGCAATTTTGTATATAAAGTGAACTCTTATCCTTTTTCTTTTTGAAATGTTTCCCCAAGAAGTGGTTGAAATTTTTTTCGTAACTTAGGAGTGACAAGTGATAACAATCTCAGTAATAAATGTAAGATTTGTCTCCTAGAATGAGCCTCTAGTGATTTGAAGTGTATGTACGCAAAGAATTAGTCACTGTCAAAGGCAACAATGGTAATGGTGCCAGCTAGAAAACAAGCACATACATTAGACATAATTGAAATTGTAATGGGCCATGGCATTAAGCAACCTTTCGGCCTTGTACATTCTTCCTTGTTTAATCTTCATGTCCTTAAGATTTGCCCAATAGATATCACTTGAATGCATCATATGATATTCCAAAAGCATGTGATTTTTTTCACCTATCTAATTATAAGATCAAATTCTGCAGGTGAGGATGCTCAAGAATCCAAAGAAAATGAGATTAAAGATCAGTGGAACCCTGCAGATAGCCTTTCATTTAACTGCACTGGATCCCTAGAGATCAATCGCAAGAAATTACAGAACATAGACCACCTTGTCCAGAAGCTTCGACGACTGAACTCCAGTCACGATGAAGCTAGAATCGATTACATTGCTTCCCTATGTGAAAACACAAATCCAGACCACAGATACATTTCCGAAATATTATTAGCTTCAGGTCTCTTACTCAGAGATCTGAGTTCCGAGTTGCTGACATTTCAACTTCACTCGTCGGGTCATCCCATTAACCCCGAGCTATTCCTTGTCTTGGAACAGACCAAAGCAAGTAGTCTACTTTCAAAAGAAGAAAGCAGCCCTGGAAAAGATGCTAACATGAAGCTAAACAAAGAGAAATTTCACAGGAAACTCATCTTTGATTCTGTGAATGAGATTCTTGGTGCAAAATTCGGCTCCTCACCCGAGCCATGTTTTCAGCCTAACAGTAACAGACTCACAAAAAAAACCTTGAGTGCTCAAAAGCTTCTTAAAGAACTATGCTTTGAGATCGAAAAAATTCAAGCCAAGAAGCCAGAATGCTGCTTAGAAGATGATCATGATGGTCTGAAAAATATGCTGTGTGAAGATGTTATGCATGGCTCAGAAAGTTGGACAGATTTTCATGGTTACTTACCTGGGGTTGTGTTGGATGTTGAGAGACTGTTATTTAAGGACTTAGTAGATGAGGTTGTGATTGGTGAATCATCAGGTTTGCGAGTCAAGCCATCGGTTAGGCGCAGGAAGCTATTTGGAAAGTAGTTTGTTCAATTCTTCCCTTTTTCTCACTGATATTAGATCCATATAATTTTCTTGTCATTTGCTTATAAAAAAATTTCTTGTGTCAAGGCATATAAGTTTGCTTGTTAGAGCTTTGGTTATTAATTTTTTTTGCTAAGGTGTAAAGAAATTTGAGTTACCATGAATTTGTGGCCATACATAATACATAAAAACCAAAAGTTCCTTATGTGAAACATCTTTTCATTGTACATTATATTTTAAAATGTGTGTACATGTAGGGAAGAATAAATCCATGTTCATAATCTTGATCTAATCGTGTAGAGAAAAGAATGAGATAGAATTGTTCTATGTCTAATCACTAGGGTTTTTTTTTTTTTTTTCAAACTTGTGCATGCATTAAAACGATCTAATGAAGCAACTTTTATAGTCAGGTTAGATAAGAATAGAGACCATTATTGAGTTACTCAATTTGAGTACCAAGTCAGTGGCTGAACCTATCATGGGCTATCCAGATTAGAAGCCCAATAACAAATATCTATCATGTAGTGTTATGATTAAATTAATATTTTTTTATAATTAATATATTTCATAATTCAATTTTTTTTTAAAATAATTGATTAATGCTAACCTATTAATAAATAATGTATCCTAGTAAAATGTATTCTTAAATGAAATCTCAAACTACGAATTTCAATGGAGTGTGGTGGATCTCATTTCTCAAATTGGTAGATTTATACGAATTTAATGAAGAGTGTTAGAATGAGTGATATTGACTATGTTAAACTATGAATTCTTAAATAAATTCTAGTAAAATGTATTAATTGAAATCTCAAACTATGAATTTCAAAGGAGAGAGCGTGGTGGGTCTCATCCTCAAATTGCTAGGATTTATGTGATTTTTTTTTTAAAAAAAGAGTGTTAGATTCACTGATAGGGAATATGTTACCAGCACTTCTTAATATATAGATGACAATACAAAAGAGAAAAAAAAAAGAAGATATTTCTAAAGTAGATATATAATGATCTCCTATGATACAGTATTCTCACTTTCTCTCTATATAAATTAGAATTGTTATCTTAAATGAGAAAGTTTTAAGAATCTATTATTCAAAGAGAATTTTTTTTTGTGATTTTTTATTAACTTTTTATTACTTTCAATCTATTCTTTTTTTTAATTGAATTTTAATATTTATCAAAAGAAACTATTAATAGCTAAAAAAATATTATATCAAAATATAAATTATTTATCATAAATTTAAGTAATTTATATGCTCAAAAATATTTATTTATTATGATTTTTAATTATAATAAAGTATATATTTAAAAATATTTATTTATTAAAAAATTTAGTTATATGAAATAAACACTTATCTTATGCATTGCTAATGCTAATTAAATACTAGTTATTTCTTATGATACGGTAATCTTCTAAGAAGGCAAATTTAAAATAGAGAAATACCACTATTCAACAAAAGTGGTAGTATTTTAGTCAGGAATATGGTAATTGTGATGTTCAGATCACTCTAATGTCTATAGAAAATAAAAATAAAGAGAGCAGGTTATCTTTTTATCAAGGGTTTAGTGCTTGTCATTTATGCATAATGGATTTTTGTAAAGTGAGTTCATCTTTAATGTAAATAAATGTTTTTTTATATTTTAATTGATTAAAATTATGAACACCTCATATTAAGTCACTAATTGATAAATTCTTTTTTGATAAGTTTCTAACCTTGAAAACATATGGATAGTTGATATAATTTTTTATGCAATATGGAGTGTTCATAATTATGAGATTAGCTTTCCAGTTAATAGCCATGAAAAGTTGTAAATCTCTAGAGTTGAATGGGTGGATAATGAGAGTTAATTATCTTCCCTAAGAATTTTAGAAAGAGTCTATTTTCTATATATAAATTGTTTAGGCTATTTAAATGACTTCAATAACCTTCTTTCATTTATGACAATTAATCACTATGGGGACATTTATGTCTTCTATCATTCTTTTCCTTTACTTCTTACACTTTTCTTTCTAATTCAAAATTCAAAACTGAAAAAGCTAATATTCTTCTCTGTCCCAAAATTTTCTCTCTCACGAGAAACTCCCTCTCCCTCACATCTCTTCCTTTTCTCCTTTTCATCTTCTCTCACTCTCCATCTCCCTCCTTTGTTCTCCTTTAATGAAACATAGGTAGATTCTAAAGTCCAAGAGTTCTATCTATTTCAATTCTACTAATATTTTTATTGCTTAAAGATTTCCTGTCTCCAGGTTAGCTTGAAAATGTGACAGCTTTTAATTCAAAGTTTTGTTATTGGATTATGATTCCCAATACATCTGATTTTTTTTAAAATATTGTTGTAGGATATAAAGTCTATATTTTATCAAATTTGAATCACACCAAACCATGGCAATAAAACCAACTTATAAGATTAACTATGTCCTTTCTTAGCAATGTATTTCACTAATACCAAATTATAGTATTGGTTGGTTACATCACTCTTAAACTATACGTGTCATTTATACTTTCACCTATAATTATCTATAATGAGTAGCTTAGTATGCTGGACTTGAGTGGTCCTGCAAAAACAACTAAGGATGACAGAGACAAAAGGAATTAGTAGAAGGAATGAGAGTAGCATGACAAATGCGAGACTAGAAATTAGTATTGAGGGAGGTGGATCACACATTGGGGAAAGTGAGTTTTTAAGTTATGAATTTGGACGCTTTATGCCTTTAGCTGGAGAACATATCAATAGAAGGAAGAAAGGGTGGGGAGATAACAAAACTTAGGTAGTAAGTCTAGTTTTTAAGTGTCTCATTAAAGTACGATGACAAATGTGGGACTAGAAAATAGTATTGAGCAAGGGGGATCACACATTGGGGAAACTTAGTTTTTATTATATGAATTTGGAGGCTTTGTACATTCAGCTAAGAGAACATATCCAGAAAAAGAAGAGATGAGAAAAAAAAAAAGCAAGACTGAGGTAATAAGTATTTACTCTCTTTCAACTTATACACTAGACTGGTTTTTAAGATTCATATAATAGTTCAAATATTATAGCAATGTGAATCTTGTTCCTCTCACCTTAATTTATACAATTTATTATTACTTAACCTATTATATTATTCCTCTCACCTATTGTTGTTATCTAATTCATAGATATTACCGGCACAATTATCTAATTCATTGTCAAAGTCTAATCTCTTTTGAAAGTCGTTGAATTGGATGACAAGTACCTAGCATATGATTCTTTTGAAAACTATTGCTCTCCTCGGAAGGGACAAAATTTGGAATCAATCAAAAAGAACTGGTTTCTACTTTGGATAGGTATGCCATTTATGATAGCAACACAGCAGCAAAACCATACGCAGCCCACATTACAGAAAACACCAACAGGCCTAAGAGAGAGTGAGTAAGAAGCCCACTTACTTGCAGGACTTCGTGTGAAACCCGTTGGCGCCAAAGTCCTTTTTGCTTGAAGAACCTACGAGAGTTTGTTATAGCAATTCCACTAGTTTGTTGTAGGGAAATTCTATTTCAGGAATTTGAATTTCTGTTAGCTCAATAGTATAAATGTAAGAAGAAGTGGAATGGATAAATCATCAGAAAGCTTATCTCAATTTAGTTCTTCTTTTATCTTCTCCCTTTTACTTAGAAGCCTATCAATTTATCTCCTTAGCCAATGACATATACGATAGTCTTTCAACTAAGTTCCATAAAAAAATGTGTAAATACACATAGCAAATTTAACAAAAATGATCATCTCTCATAAACCTCACCTTGAAAAATAGTCATTAAACTAACTTGGCCTTTTTTATTTTTGAAGCTACTTTGTGATTTTATTCTACCTTATTTACTACCTTTTACAAAAGTGTTGCAGCTTCAATTTGTTTCACAATTCCATCTTGCAGATTTCACATATTTCAACGTAGAATGGATAACAATGAAAATTTATACAAGGAAGTTGTTGCTAAAGCTCAATTGAAAAGGAAGAACATCATGCACAGGAAATGTGAAAATAGACAGAGTAGTACACGTCAATTTAAACAACTATGTCCTGAAACAAGATCAAACAAGTTTACACCATTGATTAGTTGTATTAGTGTATGTTTTGTTAGAGAAGAGAATGTGCTAGAATAATTGCTATATCTGTTACTTATCCAATGGATATGGTTTGATGCAGTTTACTGTGTAGGTATTTTTTTTCTCATTTTTATTTTTTCGCTAAATGCTTGCTTTTCTTGTGAGTTAGAATGGTAGCTGAAAATGCATAAAGAAAATGCATTCTTTAATATTGTAAAATTAAATGGAGTTTTTGTTAATCTAGTTTTTATATATTGTGGATTCTATTTTGTTAGTCTGTTTTGATTGTTATTATTTCTCTGTTTTTTAGTTTTTTTTTTTGTTTTAACCATGTCATTTACCATAGTAGTTATTTTATAGAACAAAGTGAAAAGGAAGCTTATGTATGCACTACTACAAAATAGTCCTTTAATAGCACATAAATTAGGCTTTAAATAACACTTAGACATGTTATTTATCTTGCAACTATTAAAGGGGAAAAGGCTTTCACAACGCTTATTAAGCATTGTTAAATGGTCTCATTAGACAATACTTGGTTAGTACAAGTACTGTTAAATGAGAACCTTAAAAAATACTTGTTTAGTAGAAGTGTTATTAAATGGACACCTTAGATAACACTTGTTTGGTACAAGTGTTGTCAAATGCGAACCTTAGATAGCACTTGTTTAGTAGAAATGTTGTCTAATTGGTATTTTAAATAGCATTTGTACTATTTATACAAGCGATATAGAATGTTTTTTATTTTTTAATTACATTTTTTTCACCTATATTAATATATAGGCTCATTTATTGTTCAAAATGACTCAATAAACCACCAATAAGGCAATAACATTCCATTTCAAGAGTTAATAAAATTATCTTTCTCTTTTGCATAGTTCAAAACAATAATTCATGCACAGATCACCATTTTCATAATCTAATACGTACAACTTAATTTAAAATCACTCCCTTAAGTTTTGAACAATAAAATTTGGATTGTTCAACATTTAACATTAATGCAACCAACCAAAATAAATTGTAATTTGTATTGTTCAACATTTAAGTATATATAAAAAATACAAATCAAACTACACATCAGTTTCAACAATTGAAACTATGTTAAACCATTTTGGACCATAAAATGACACCAATTTTCCTTGACTTCAACTAGTTGGTCATGAGAGTAAGTAGCACACTTGTAGTTAGGGAAGTACTACAAAATAAAACATCAAAATAAATAAAGGTAGAATTAAATAACATTAAATGATTTGTAAAAATTAGGAATGAGATAAATATAAATTACAACTAAAATTGTGTATCGTAACTGTGATGATATTTTCATTTTGTGAAATGATTTCTTTCATGAATCTCATAACATAATAACCACAATCAATTATTTGACGTGGGCACTATACAAGTCAAAATGAAATATTAAATGAAAGTTGTATTATCCTTATTTTGGACAATGAATTTGTTTGATCTAGATTTGGGCAAGAGATTAAAGTGTAGAAAACTTTTGTACATACCTATATAGGGATCCAAGTGATTTTGCTGTTTAATCTAGATTTTGGCATCCTAATTTCCTTACTAGCTTGGTAAATGCCCAAGGTTCCAACAAAATAAAATAAATATATTCAAGTCATTACATTCAATATATCTCATGTTTGTTATATTGAAAATAAATGCATCTAACTTACTTTTCAAATGTATCTTTCATGTGTTGTTTATGCTTTAGATCACCATGCATAAAATCCAAATAATACAATGTTAATAAGTTGACATTAATGACAATCAAGACCCAATGATCTCTCCGTACAAAACTTGTTAGTTAGCAAATTTATGTTACTTATATTCTTAGAAATTCATTAAAGTAAATAAATTTATTAAAAAGTTATTTACACTATATTATAAGGTGCCAAAAATAACTTGCCTTGTTAATTAAATTTAATAAGTATGTCAGCTATATACTTTATTGTCTTGGTGTTCGTTGGAGTTGTATTATGTGGGCATAAGAATGAGAACCTCCTTGTGTTTTCTCTTGCAAGGACCATCTGATAATGCAAATACCTTCAATGAAGATAAAAACATGTTACCAATAATGTCAATGTTTAATTGAATAGCAATTGCAAAACTTTATTTACTTAAAGTACTTGATATAAACACAAATAATAGGACAATCTAACCATTCATGAAGAATAAGTTCATTGATAATTTGTTGACCAATAAACTCTGTATATGATATACCAAAAATGTTTCTTTCCATGTCTATGTTTAACAATACACCATCTTGAAGCTTATCTTTAACATACATATCAATAAAGTTGCAGTACATAGGGAGATTATTTGCACCAGCTGCAAGGGAAGACTCTTGATGTTCTAACTTTGCTATTTCTTGTTTCTTTGTATTTGATTCATTTGTTTTTCTTGAATTTTTGCCTTTAGATTTTCCAGGAACCTAAATGAAAAAACATTACAATGATTCATTTATTTAGAAAATAAATAAATTAAATAAAAGAATATAATATATACCATAAAGAGTCATACCGTAAAGACTAAATCAATAAGGTTGGTTGGTCACACAACAAAAGTACCAATTGCATCACCTATTACCATGACTTCTGCATCCTTTATAGGTAGTGGTAGCGGTGCATTTGACTCTATCACATACTCAATCAAAACTTTCACATGATTGAGAGGTGATGGTATATTGTGTAATTTTTTATCAGCAAGAGTATTATAAACCTTTCCTTTTCAACTACACAATGTGTTAGGGATGATAAATAAAAACTACATGATGAGATGCCCTAAAACAATAATTTTATCACAGAAACATCAATTAACACACTAAATGATCAATCAATATATTTGATCAATTATTTGTAAATGCAATAATTTGATAAGAAAATAATTACTTCAGGAACATCACAAGATAAAAGCGTGCAACTATTTTTCACATTGTTTGTTGCTGAATCGAGTTGCTCATCTGCCCTTTTAGAGTGAAGAAGATTATTTGCACCATCTACAGAGGAGGCTCTTAATGTTGACTTTTCTTATTCTTGTTTCTTTGTAATAGTATTTGACTTATTTGTTTTTCTTGAATCTTTGCCTTTAGACTTTTTAGGAACCTTAATGGAAAAACATTAAAGTGAGACATTTATTTACAAAGTAATGAATTAAGAATCTAAAGTATATATACCATAAGGAATTATACCGTAGAGACTAAATCAATAAGGTTGGTTAACCATGCAACAAAAGTACCAATTGCATTACCTACTACCTACTACCATGACTCTTGAATCCTCTATAGGTAGTGGTAGTAGTGCATTTGACTCTATCACATACTTAATCAAAACTTTCATATGATTGAGAGATAATGGTCTATTTTGTAGTTTTTCATTAGCAAGACGATTATAGACCTTTCCTTTCCCAACTATGCCATGTGTTGGGGATGATAAATAAAAACTACATGATGAGATGTCCTAAAACAATAATTATATCACAAAAACATCACTTAACTCACTAAATAATCAATCACTATCTCTGATCAATTATTTGTAAATGCAATTATTTCATAAGGAAACAATTACTGAAATAGAACAAATCACACTAGAAGGGGGGTTGAATAGTGTGTTATTCAAAATATAAAACCTTTCCGAAATAGAAAATGTTATAATAAATAAGTTTATAAAGCCCTTGTCCAATGACAAGAGATGAACTGTTGTCTAGTGAGATATAAAACTTGTATTTCAGTAAAAACCTTGTGTGCAAAGTGAGACAGTAATGGACAATGAAATATATTAATAAGCTAATGAAGAATAGTAAAAATACTTTGTTTTATACTGGTCCACTCAACCTGAGCTACATCTAATTCTCTTTTACCAACCAGTAAAGAGTTCCACTAATCAACTTTGATTACAAGTATTCTTCCCTACCACTTATAGCTTACAAGTGTTAGACAAGTGGCCTCAGATATCTTAAGAAGGGGGGGTTGAATTAAGATATTCCAAACTGTTTCCCCTAATTAAAAATCTATTTTACTTTTTACTCAAGTTATGAATTCCCTTAATGACAATCTTCTTAAATATTAATTCAAATGAAGCAACTTGAATATGAATATAAAGCAATAATAAATAAAGGAGATTAAGGGAAGAGAAAATGCAAACTCAGTTTTATACTGGTTCGGCCACACCCTTGTGCCTACGTCCAGTCCCCAAGCAACCCGCTTGAGAGTTCCACTATCTTGTAAATTCCTTTTACAAGTTCTAAACACACAAGGACAATCCTTCCTTTGTGTTTAGAGATCCTTTACAACAAGAGACTCACAGTCTCTTAATCCCTTAGAGAATGAGAAGAAGAAGAGGAACAAATCTCTCTAGAAAGAGATGGATTTTACAGATTGAGCACTCAATTAATTCCTTAATGAATTGCAATTGAATTGGCCAAGGAATTCTTAAGAGGATAAAATGAAATTGCTCTTTGAGAGGATAAACACTTTGTTGTTCTGAAAATCTCTTAACAATTTCGTGTTTAAGTCACATATATATAGACCATTGGTGGTCATGAGTAAAGCCTTTGAAAAGTTGTGACTCTTGAAATTATTTTTCTGAAATTCCTGTCTGGTAATCGATTACAGTAATTGTGTAATCGATTACAGCTTTTAAAATTTGAATTAAAACGTTTACTAACTGCTGGTAATCGATTACCAAAATTGTGTAATCGATTACACAGTCTAAAATTTCGAATTCAAATTTTTATAGCTGTTATAAAACGTATTTGGCCACTGGTAATCGATTACATCCTCTGGTAATCGATTACCAGAGAGTAAAATCTTTGAGAAACACTTTTTATTTTAAATCACTTGGCCAAACCTTTGCTAATTCAATTAGGAATTCCCTTCCTAATATTCTAGTGATCATCTTGATGTTGTGACTTGTAATCTTGAAGTATTGTCTTGAATTTTAATCTTGAAAAGCCCATTTGCATCAATTGCAACACATCATCATGATCATCATCAAAACATCAAAGCCAATTGCATCTACAACAAGTATCCTCAACGCCACTTTTGGTACAACCCTTAGACTCCCCCTGAATCTAAGAACACCTAAGTATTATTTTTTCACTAAGCAACTCATGGCTTTCACAAACAAAAGTTTGATATAGAATCAGAGATTCTTTACAACAATCAGAGAGTGGATTTACAATAAGGTTCTTATCTCTCACTAATACTTTGTATACATAAAGGATGAACTCTCTTAGCCTTAGTGTGTTTCTTAACAATTGTTATTCTTTTATCTTGTTTCTTGGTTCATGATTCTTTGTCTTTCTATGTATGTTCATCAAAGTTCTTCAATCTTTGATGTCATATTTATAGGTAGAGAGATGCTTGTAATTCTGGAGAATACCTTGGGAGTTGAATGTTATGATCGTTGTGCAGATTGATCCTTGCTTCTTAAATTAAGTGAATATTGTGCATTTCTGTCTGATAGGATCAGGACTTTTCATATCTATCATTCATAACTCAATATGACTGTTAATTACATAAAAGGAAATAAAGGATAGTTACACAAATATGTTTCTTTTGAAACAGAATTATATAAACTGGAATAAATAGATAATTCAAATAAATGCTTATTTCACTCGTTTTTTAGATGCATTGGACAAGTGTTTCATGCTTCCAATAGATGAGTTATCCATTAATGGATAGGTTTCTTCTAGGGTTGTTTCCAGTCATCAAACCTGTTAACTTACATGCAATGAAGTGGTTAACATAAATTTATATCTTTGTTTTCATCAAAACAGTAAGAGATGTCTGGGTCGTCCACTATCTAACAATTACTTCACGAATATTTCAAGAAAGAAGCATACAACTATCTTTCATATTGTTTGTTGTTGAATTAGGTTGCCCATCCACCTTTTTAGCGTGAAGCATACTCTCTAATTCTTTCACTTTGCCTATAGGGAATGCTATTTGCTCTTTCAAGCTCAAGTCATCATCCTTTCTTTTGCGCTTCTGACTTTGGAAACAATCCCTTTGTGAAGGCCCAAATCCATAACCTCTAACACGTCCAAGGTACTCTGGGACATTTGAGGCTTAAGAAAGTATATCTTAAGAGTCTTGTAATTGCTCGTGTGATGTAGTTTGTGATATGGTGTCTCCTAACACATTAATTTAAAGGGAATGATGTATATCAATAATGCCAACACAAGAAAATAATAAAAGAACAAAATTAAAATATTATTATACTTACAATTTGCTTACACACTTGTTTAACATTTTCATTATCAACCACTTCTAACTTATTTACACGTGCACTTTTCCACAAATCATAGCGAGACATGGATGTGTCCTTCAATCCTATCTCCTTCAACTATATATTGATAAATTAAGGAGCTGTTTGAAAATAATTTATAACATCTTGTACTTTATATTTATGCAAACTTACTATCTTTTGCTTAAGGCGTGAGTAACCCATGCACACTTTTCTATAAGGGTAATTAGGATTCAATGCTTTGTGTCAATTTTGAGAGCTTAGCATCTATTTAGGCACATAAAAATAATATGAATACAAAGTATTAAGATAATTAATACTATACTTTAAATGACTAACCTTACCTTAAATTTGTTGCATTGACGTTTAGCAACAAAATCTTTCCATTGCTCCTTGGATATGAATGGAAACATCTGTGGAGGATGCTCATTAACACTACCATTTTATCATAAAAATTATTCTTCTTTAAGTAGGTTTTAAAATTTCTACAAAGTTTGTCTGCTTCTTTAAGAACCCATGTTTGACAACTATCATCAACAATGAATGTTGTCTGCAAAAGTGATCTTAATTAAGTATGTTTGTATGAGAATTATAAAATATGGTGAGTATGTATAATACTTGTATATCCTTTCAAATATTTTCTTTCACTACTTTCAATGTTGGTGATTTCCGATTATCACATGTAATTGACACTACTTGTCGAGAAATGGCGCCAATATAACTCATAAACATATCACTATTAGGGTCAATTGGTTGACCCCTTTCATTCCATCCAACCTAATAATAATGATAGAATAATAAATTTAATATATCAAATAGAAATCAATGTAAGTAAAGATATTTTTTTGTAAGTATAGTACCTTAAATGTTATTCCCTTATTTCTTAGACGAACAACTTTCTCCATAGTGGTCATCCCACATTTAATAACGTTTTCATTGGTACTGAGAGCATCACCATCATAAGCAACATCATCATCATCATCACTAGATGCCATTTAGCTATAACAAAAAAATAGTAAAATGTTAATTCACGAGAAGAGATATAAGCACAATGAATTAAGAGCACTATACATGATACTCAATATCAATAGAAAAATTCTTACTAAGTTAACTAAATCTTTTTCTTTTCCTTGGATTAAGATTTGTCTTTCCTTTCTTGACACGAAATGATGGATTGATCCAAATCCCATTATCATGATCATTTTTCATATAGAAACCATCATCTATACTTGGATCAATTTCAAGGGACTGTGATGTTCCTAAGAAAATATCATCCTCAAAATTGGTATCTCCATGATCTTGTCTATGAAATTCATTTAATTTGTTATTTAACAACACAATGGGCCATTTCTCTTTAGCAGAATCAGTGAAGTAGAATACTTGTTGAGCTTGTGATGCTAGAATAAAAGACTCATCCTTATACCCTTCCTTATTGAGATCCACCCGCATGAACCCTAACTCATCAATTTGAACCCCGTTATTGTTGTCTAACCACTTACAACCAAACATAGGCAATCGAAAAAATGATATAATACAACTCCCATATGCGTTCAATGACCCAAAGTATGACATATTTTCATATATAGGGCTTTTGTCTTTGGCACTTGACATATGCATTGATTCAACTACAAGAGTCACACCATTATTTTGCATTGTATTTTGATCATCATGGTCTTTTGTGTAGAATGCATTCTCATTAATTAGATAACCAATGTAAGAAAGGACATTCACGCTTAGACCATTTTCTAACCATCTCAGTCTATCTGAAATTGAAGACCTATTTGTAGCCAACTTTGCAAAGACTTATTGTTTCAGCCATGATATGAAACACTCATTGTGTTTTCTTGTTATCCAATTCTCATTCCTATTTTGATTTGAACTTCGAAGTAGTTTCTTATGTCTTTCAACATAAGGCTCAACCTCATCATCACTATGTAGAACATACAAGTGTGCCTACTTCTATTCTTTCCTTGATATGGTCAATAGTTCATTTCTTCTAATCCCTTTTCCCTATTGTTCTTCCTATGTGACGAGACCTTGGAAGCCCTATGGAATCAACATTGCCTAGGTATTTGGTACAAAATTCAATAGATTCTTTAACTATGTAGCGCTCAACAACACAACCCTTTGATCGACTGTAATTTTTTACATATCCTTTTAATATCTTCATGTAACATTTGAACGGATACATCCATCTCATATAGGTTAACCCACACAATTGAGTCTCTCTAACCAGGTGAACAGTCAAATGAACCATTATGTCAAAGAAAAATGGTAGAAAGTACATCTCAAGCTCGCACAATGTCTCGATAATTTCTTTTTGCAATGTCGGCAATTTCCTGGGGTCAATTACTTCACTGCAAATTGCCTTGGAGAAGAAACATAATTTTGTGATGGTCACCGTCACCTTTTTTGGTAAAATGGAACAGATACCCACCGGTAGTAAATGTTCCATTAGAACATGACAATCATGAGACTTTAGACCTTTTAACTTAGGGTCTTTCATAGATACAAGGGTTCTAATGTTTGAAAAGTATCCCTCTGGAACTTTAACCCCATGAAGAAACTTGCAAAAAGATCTTTTTCTTTTCTTTTCTAGATAGAGTATGAGTTGTAGGAGGTAGATATGTACGCTTTCCCTTATTTATTGGTCTCAATTCTTACCTTATTCCTGTACTTACCATGTTCAACCTCGCATTTATCCCATCTTTACTCTTTCCAAGAATGTTGAGTAATGTTCTGATAACACTATCACATACATTTTTTCAATATGCATCACATCAAGAAACTGTCTGACATACAATGACTTTCAGTATGGTAATTCAAACAAAATAGACCTATTCTTCCATCCACTAGTGACAAGCTCACTTGCATGACTTACCAAAATTATTACTTAAATTTTGAATATTTTCCAACAAATTATACCTGATCAATGGCATAAGAGCTCTACATTCCTCTATATTCCCATTGAATGCTTTACTCAACAATCGGTAACAATGTGTCAAGGGTATAAATGTACGATGTCCTTGGAAGACATTTTTTGTACAATGTTCCAATTGCATCCAATATGTACTCTCCTCACATAAAGGGCATGCACATTTTCCTTTGATATTGTATCCTGACATAATACCATATGTTGAAAAATCATTAATTGTCCCAAATAACATAGCCCTCAAAGTGAAGTTCTCCTTGTACCCAGCATACACCTCCACACTTGTATCCCACATTTGTTTCAGGTCTTTAATTAATGGAGCCAAGTATACATCTATATCATTTCTTGGTTGTTTAGGCCCAGAAATTAACATAGACAACATCATGTACTTGCGATTCATGCATAACAATGGAGGTAGATTATAAATGACTAAAATCACTAGCCGTGTGATGTGGGAATTACTTTGAATACCATGTGGGTTCATTCCATCAGGAGACAATGCAAGTTGTAGGTTTCTTGCTTCTTCCCCAAATTTAGAATAATCTTGATCAATTTTAATCCATTGAGGAGAATCTGCTAGGTGATGAAGCATGCCATCTTGAATCCTTTTATTTGAATGTCATGTCAAGTGTTTTGCATCTTTCGCACTATAGTAGATGCGCCTAAATCAAAGGGACTAATTACTAACTATCAGAGGTATAAATGACTTCGATAAGACAACCTTAATTAGGAGAGCAATAAAATTCACAAAAAAAGATTAGAGAATTCGTCAAGCATGTTGAACAACACACTAAAAATAAAAATAGAAATAAACCAAATACTAATAAGTTTTGTATAGTTAGACGTTTTTCTGTTGAAAGCAATAATTAACAGAAAAGCTAAACATAACAGCACGAGCAGGCATTTCCAAGAGTTCAACACTCCCTAGTCAGATTTGGGTTATTTTAAGTTAATATACCCAGCAGCCACTCCACGAAGTTAGCCTTTAACAAAATAGTGAGCTAACTTAGCAATCAATATTGAAAGCATTGAATCTTGTAATATCAAAGAAAAATATAATATGATGAAGATAATGTCAAAGAGAATAAAAAGGTGTGCAAGAGATACCGAAAAGCTGAAATCTGGGCAGTTAGTTTCTAATTAATCTGATGAGTATCGACTAAACTAATCCCGAGGAAAGAAACAAGCTTGAATTGATGGTGGCACTAGGACCAGTAGGTGCCAATATCCAGGTGTTTCACCTAATTTGTGGGTAACAAATATATGAAAAAGAGAAGATGGACAAATCTATGAAAGGAAGGCCAATGTGGCAGAGGCCAATTAGAGAGGGAAAAAAGAAAGAGAAAAAAATATTAGAGGAAGGTTTTGGGAATGAAGGAGAATGTAGAAGCTAAGTTTTGTGTGTGGGAAATGTTTTTTTTTTAAGTTATGTTTGAGCGTAGGTATGTATAGAAAGAAAGTGCGAGGGAGTTTAAAAGAAAATAAAAAAAATGTGCAAGAGAGTCTTTTTAATCTTTTATATTTTAACACCCATTAATGATAAAAAAAAAGATATAACATTCATCTAAAGATAAAAAAAATAAAAATAAAACCTGTCTAAGATAAAAAATAATATTTAACACCTATCTAATGATAAGAAAGATTTAACACTCATCTAAAATAATTTTTTTAAAAAAATTAACACCCATCTAATGATAAAAATGGGTAAAATATGTTTGAAATCCAGGTAAAATTTACAAAATATTAATTTGGTTCTCATAATTTTTTTGTATTAATTTAGTCCTATGAAATTAATATATATTTTTATGGTCCTCAATAGTAACTGCACTAAACGATTTCTTTATGTAACTAACATATTTAATTATTTTCTCTCTTTATCTTCCCAACTACATTCAAAAGATACTAGAACCTATTATAGTTTTATCTTCCCATCTAATCTCATCAAAAAACACTTTATTTAATTTATTTTAAAGAATTTTAATCACCACAAATTATTTAATTTATTTATAATCAAATTATACTAGTAAGTTTCTTATTCACGTCCATATAACAAAAATACTATTCAGACCATAAAAAATATATTTTATAAAAAATATATTTTATTTTTATAAAGACCAAATTAATACGAAAAGTTTTAAAGGACCAAAAAAAATACTTTTCAAAATTTTATAAGAACTCAAACCATATTTTACCCTAAAAAAATTATTTAACACCCCTTTGATGATAAAAAAAATTTACACTCATCTAATGATAAAAAAAAGATTTAAAACCCATCTAATGATAAAAAAAAATTATCACCCAACTAATGATAAAGATTTAACACCCATCTAATGATAAAAAAAATTAACAACCAACTAATGATAAAAAAAAAAAGATTTAACACAATTTAATGATTAAAAAAAGAGATTAAGTTCTCTAGCTTAGCTTAGCTTGCGAATGGAATCTTAAGAAGATTTATAAATCACTAGTTCAATCTAAAATCTAGAAAAAAGAATTTGTGCAACGACGCCACTATAGAGAAGGTGAAATTTGGTGATTCATACATTTAAATTAGCATTAAGAAATTAAACATTTCAATACACTTAATTTATGCATGCATTAAAATAAATTAAAAATTAGATAAAATTAACATTATAAATTATTCAAAATATATAACTTCTATTAGTTGATAAATCAAGCAAAGAAACAACATATCAATTTTTTAACATCAAAGGACCAAGTTGACAAGATAGATAAATATTTTGAAACAATAGCAAGTAAAAAGTGTAAAAAAAATGAAGAAAAAGATCTAATCTTTAAAACAAGAAAAACAACGGTAACATTAGCTCAATTTCCTTATACTCTTGAAAACTCAACAATAGTGAAATAAGATATAATATTCTACCTCTTATATTTTTGAAATCCATCTTTCTTTGTCCTTTGGCTTGCGTCCATCTGCCAACCAACAAACTATAAGATAGTTCAAAATAAGGACTCATTTCCTATGATGCAGAACTCAAACAACTGAAAAGCCATTGTCCATAATAAGAATAGTAGACCATACATTTACTACCATCAAGGTCTAAAAACACAAAAAAAAAGTTCACTTGCTAGCACCACAAACATTTGAAATAGAACTAGAGAACAATAGAATTGAAAAAAAAAAAGAGAATTATTTCTATAAAAATTCTTTGAAGAAAGAGTAGTTCTTGTTGTCTCTCAGACTTAGTCTTACATTTTCAAGTGCTTAATAAAAAAATAATCTACAATTAAATCTATTACTAGCTTGATGCCTATTTGCTTATAACCCAAAAATCCCCACCCTTTATCGCCTCATAGACCAACATTTCTTTTCACCTCACAACCCAATGGAAGCAATCCATTATACTTTCTTTAACATCAAATGCATGAACACTGAATATAAATGGTCTCGGGACATTTAGTTATAATGAAAAAAAAAAAAAAAAAACAATAGTGGGACCATAGCTCTAGTACCACGGCATGTTAAATGAAAAAAAAAAAAAAAAAAACTGCAATCATCAGCCCCTACTTTTGGATGGACAACAAAGTGATTGAATTATGTTTTATTACTTTCTCTCCATCAGGAAAATAAACTATCCTCCACATCATAACAGATCAGCTTTGTCCCATGGTCTCCTTAGAATAAGCTCAGGAATATAGTCTTGTTGCTGCTAGAAAGAAAATTGAAGAATTTACTTTAGAAGAATCAAATACCACATTCTACATACATATTTTTTTAATCTCTGCTATATTTTTAAAATGAGCAGCAAGCCAATCCCATTCTCCTTAGTGAATCATCCTTTCTCACCTCAGTATCATTTGGCTCACCAAAGGAATTAGTAAACAAAGGTAACACTTGTGATGAACAATAATTGAAATGGATTTCAATGTAAGTGAATAAAGACCTATAAGTATCAATCCTCCAATTGGAGACAATCCTTTGCTACTTCCGCCATTTGATTTGACTTAGTCTTTCCTCCTATGCCTTCTCATCCCTTACCCTTTGTTTCTCAATTCCTAAAATTCCAAACAGGATGAATTTGATATGATTCTATTAAACACTAAATCGAACCTTAAAATATTTGTAACTTGATTATCTATAAAAATGAAAGATAAATTGAACACTACGTCAGTTAGATCAAAGTGAAACCAATCCAAGTTTTGACTTTATTTCCTAGCTGCATGTTCTAATTTTTAATAACTTATCATAGATAGCATTACCCCTTATGTGAAGGAGAACGCGTGTGCCCTTTGCACCACCTTTGACACTGCCTTTGACCACTCTGTCAGCGTATTGTCCATCATCACCACTTGTCGAACAATTTTGAGGACTTGTCATGCATGTCAAAGCCGCTATGACTCTCATGGCAGTTTGGTTGCAACCCTTGTTGACGTTTTGAAAGAAGTGCAGGTGGGGTTTTTGCAAGAGCAAAAACTCTTCCTTGGAACACTTCTGATTCCCTAACTCTAGAGACATGCTTGTTCAGCTTCACAACCACTCTCACATCATTGGTCCCTATGGCCTTTTGGGAAAATTTCCTTATCTCCTTAATAGCTTTCTTCTTAAATGTGTTGTTTTACATAACAACAAACCAAACAAGAATTAGTAAGACTACTAATCTCGAACCAAAAGCTATCAAAAGACAAAAATTATTATAAATAAAACTAATATGCAATCATTCATTTATATCAAATAAACATATATTTCAGATCAGTGGCCCAATAGATCGCAAAACTAAAGGCACAAGTAACTTAGGCTATGCATTTTATCAATACAATCACTAGGAACAAAACTGCAGAACTTTTGTTCTGTTTGCTAGGTTTCCTAATCTCTCTTATTCTATAACCACAAAAAACTCATCCATATATAGAAACGTGTATCCAACTCAACTAAGCTAGGGTTGATTAATAGCAATTTTTAATTACACTTTAGTATGTACTAAACAATTAACTTGTTAATAAGTTGATTATTGAAGTTTGAAGAATGAGGGTTAGTTCAATAAGACAAATAGCAATGAACAATACAGAGAAGACATGGTATAAAGAAGAAGGTGAATGGACAACCAGCCAGGGAGGCGTTTGTGGAGCTAGGTTAATGGTGTACTCCATAGTAACCACCTCCTCCTTCCTACCCTTCGCCTTCTCCACCATTCTTAGCCACCGATTACTCACTTGCCTTAGGGATTGGGAAAGGTTTTGGCAGCGTTCTAAACTCGACAAGAAGTGCAGGTGGTGACAAGGGAGGAGAAGAAGAAAACTGAAGGGAGTATGAGGGAAGACCGAAATAGGGAAAAATTTGAGAAGAGATTGGACATTGGAAACAATGGGATAGAACTCGGATTAGATTATTTTTATCTCAAAAATTGAGATGAGAAAGGAACATGGAATTCAGAAGTTCCTGTGAATCACGTATAGTAGATTATAGGTAAAGCTTAAAAAGAATTACTTTAAAAGTTTAACAAGATAAAAAAAATTATAGTAAACAATAATAATATAAAATTCATACTCATATATTTTAGTTTTTTTTAAGGGGATACCCCTTCAGTTATTGTACATTTAAAAGTGTTTTTCACTAATATTATCCAAACAAGTTTCTATAATGATAAAAGTATTTTTTCCTTAAAAAAAAGTACTTTTAGATTAGGACAGGTGGTGATCGATGACGCCAATGATAGAGTCTGGCATCGTGAGTTGCGATGGAAATAATGGCATTCAGTGGAAGGAGTAGAATGTGTGAAGCAACAAAGAGAGAAAGATAATAGCAAGAACAAGAGTACGTGTGAAGCTTTTGCCAAAATTGAAAAAAAAAATAGAATTAAAGGGTTTTATCTACATTAACTATGCTTAGGTAAAAGTTGGACAAATTTACTGTAGAGGGTTAGTTTTCAAAACTATTTATCAATCTAGGTTTGTTTGCAAACTTTTAACGTTGGGGGTTTGTTTTGTCAAAGGATCCCGCAAGTGTTGATGGCGAGATGGCTGTTCCGCCATCTGCAATGGCGAGAAGGAGGGTGCCGCCATTGAAGATGGCGAGAAGGTGGCTTACCTGGCATACCTGGAGCGTGCCGCCAGTGGCACAGGCGAGACACCTGCTGATGTGGTGATCTCGCCATTAGCTCCTGCGAGACATGCCAACGTGATCCATGTCGCCTGTGCTGATGGCGGGACATGCCAACATGGCCAGTCCCGCCATTGGCTCCTGCGAGACCAAGCTGGCCGTGACTTAGGCTACCAGGCTAGGGCATGTTCTTGCTTTTTCAGGAAAACTAGAGCATTGCTTTGTAGATAAGGCATTGGTATTGCATTGGTTAGGGCAATGAAGGTCACATGCATTGCAATTTAGGGTATTCAGACTAGGCATGTAGGAGGTGACATGCATACAGGTTTTGCTTTGCAGATAGGGCACTGTTATTGTATTGGTTAGGGCAATGAAGGTCACATGCATTGCAGTTTAGGGTATTCAGACTAGGCATGTAGGAAGTGACATGCATACAGGTTTTGCTTTAATGGCGTGTAAATTGACATTGCAGATAGCTTCAGCTTTGGTGTAAATTTTGTTTAAATAGAGCACTTGGAATGATACTCCATACTTGCAAAATTTGATATTGAAGAGAGTAAGAAAGACTTTGAAGTTTGTTGATTCTATAGTAAGCAGAGGGGAAGAAAGACTTTGAAGTTTGCTGATTCTATAGTAAGCATTGTATTTATTTAAAGAAAGTCTTATTTAGTTTTGTTTATTTATCATGTACAAATTTTTTATTTTGAAGTAATAAATTTTATGGTTAGAATAAAATTTGAAGGTCAAATTGTATTAATTTTGTAAATTAGATTTTTAATATAGAAATGATTAGCCGTAATTAATTGTAAGCCTTTTTTTTAATGGTTTTTGCGAATGAAATTAATTTCCGTATTTGACATGTACAATTGTTTTGGTATTATTTGACATATAATTTAATTTAAGACAAAAACTAATTACATGTTATTTCTTAACTATTTTGTGGTTTGTTTTGAGTTAAAAACGAAGTTTCATTTTACTTGCAATAAAATATAGTATAAGTTAACAAAAAAAATTGTAATTTTAATTATAAAAAACAATAACGAAACTACAAGGAAATTAAAAATAATGATATGCAGAATAATGTATATATAAATTTAATTTAAAAGTCCCGTCATTTAATTTACTAACATAAAAACTAGCATGGGAATAACAATTTTTCGTTACTATATTTATTAGTAATTTATTGATTTTTAATAATTTTAAAAGAACTTTATCTAACTTGGACTTTTAGATTATTTTATACTTTATGGTAAATAAGAAAAATATTGAGATAGCAAACTAGCACTAGATCAGGTCTAATACTTCTTCACTTTTCGAAAAATAATAGGTGAATATTCTATATCTCCATTTTGTGTTTGAAATTTTTGTGAAGTTGAGGAATTTTTCATAAATTATTTAATTAGAGTAATTTTTTTTAGAATAAAGTATGAATGTGTAGTTTAAGTTTAATAGAGCAAGAAAATAAATATTTTATATTTGTATCATAGACAAAATATTTAATTGAAGTAATAATTTTATTTGTTAGACTAAAATTTGAAGGTCAAGTTTAAGTGAAATTTTTTTTTAATTAGAATTTTTATTTTAAAATTAGTATGAGTAATTATTTGTAATCCTCTTTGTTCATGGTTTTTGTGGCTTAGAAGAAATTTGACATGTGACCCTTCCGGTTATAAATATTATAGGTGAGTCTTTTTGAAGGATTTTTTTTTTGAATTATTTAATTTGACGTATGAGTATTTTTTTTTTTTGTTAGAATGACGTCTCAATGTTTACTTTAAGTTTAATAGAGGAAGCAGATAAATATTTTATATTTGTATCATTGACAAAATATTTAATTGAAGTAATAATTTTATTTGTTAGACTAAAATTTGAAGGTCAAGTTTAAGTGAATTTTTTTTTAATTAGAATTTTTATTTCAAAATTAGTATAAGTAATTATTTGTAATCCTCTTTGTTTATGATTTTTGTGGCTTAGAAGAAATTTGACGTGTGACCCTTCCGGTTATAAATATTATAGGTGAGTCTTTAAGTTTTTGAAGGATTTTGTTTTTGAATTATTTAATTTGACGTATGAGCAATTTTTTTTTGTTAGAATGACGTCTCAATGTTTACTTTAAGTTTAATAGAGGAAGCAAATAAATTTTTTTATTTTTATGATTCACAAAATATTTAATTGAAGTAATAATTGTTTTATTTAGAAACAAATTTTAACACGTGAAGTTTAAGCCTATTAATTTTTGTAATCAAGTTTTTTACTTTGAAGTTATTTTTTAATAATGTTTACTTATTTTAATTTGTAGTTTAAGTTTAAGTTTAATTTTAAGTTTAAGTTTAAGTTAGTAGATCAACCAAGCAAATACACTTAATTATTTTAAAACTACTATTGTTATGATTAATTATTTTTAATTTTGATCATGTAGGTATATCATGAATTCAATTATTACAGTGTTGTATTTCAACGGAAGAGTATATGAAGACAATGATGGTGTAATATTTGAAGGCAGTAAAAAGGTCATTCAGATTAAACGCGGAATTAGTTTCAATGCTTTGAAAAAAAAATTGGAGATAAGGTAAAGTTAGAAAATAATGAAATTATTTCTACTATAAGTTGAAGATTTTTAGTTTCAGGAAAATATGTTGCGTTGCAAATTTGTGATGATGAAGATGTTGAAACTATGATCGAAAGTTTTCAACAACAACAACAAATGTCAGTTCTAGAATTGTACGTAGAAAAGGATGTTGCTGGTGGTTCTATGTTTCATGCTGCAAATTCTGTTACGTCAGGTGGACGTAATGTATCTCATCATGAGTTAGAACTGCCAAGAAATATAAGCAATTTACATGATGATGAAGATGATGATGATGATGATTATCTTGCATCTAACTTATACGTTGAAGAGTCTTTCGATGAAGATGATAGTGATGATGGAATATCTGATACAGATGATGAAGTCACTGACATCGTTGAACCAGTTTCAATTGTTCACCCAATCGAAGGTAAATGTTTGTGAAATACAAAATTAGTTGAATACATCTATCTTTTTATGAGAATTGTATTTAATGGTAACTAAATAGGAGTAGTTTGTTGATGTGATTTTTTTTTTAAATTATTAGGTGTACCAGAAATTCAAAATCCATTTTGGAATGACGCTATGCATTATAATAATATCAATTGGAGTCATCCGGACGAGGAGGACATTTGTGGTCTGGACATGCCAACGACTTTTAATGTTGGACAAGAATTATATGTTGGCATGGATTTTGACAGTAAAGATGCGGTCAAAAATGCACTGAAACAATATGTGATGAATGTGCATCAAAGTTTTAAGGTTGTTGAAACGAAATCACACAAATATATTGTTTGTTGCCCCAACAACACCGAAGAGTCTCCTTGCCCTTTTTATATGAGGGCAATTTTATCCAAAAAAACCGATGCATGGAAAGTGACACAATAGGGTGGACCGCACACATGTCTAAATATGACTATGACACAAGACCATGAGAAGCTTGATTCAAATTTAATTGCGACTTGCGTAGTAGGTACGTTTTTTATGTTCATATTATCCTACTTTTGTGTTATTTGTTATTTTAATTTGTAATTTTATTTTATTATTTGAATTACAGGCATGATTAGAGAAGACCCATCAATAAAAATTTCTTTGATTCAAGAAAGGATAAATAGTAAATTTTCCTATAAGGTTTCATACAGAAAAGCATGGATGACCAAACAAAAGGTGATTGCAATTGAATATGGCGATTGGGAAGAGTCGTATGCGAAACTCTCGTCATGGCTAACACACATGCAAAATCATTCTCCTGGCTCTTTCAAATACTACATGACGATTTTATTATTGGTAATAGGGTGAGTCGCGAACATCGTCAGTTTCATAGAGTATTTTGGATATTTGGTCAATGCAAAGAGGCTTTTAAGTACTGTAAGCCAATCATACAAGTTGACGGCACACATTTATACGGCAAATACCGTGGGACCCTATTAATGGCCACATCGCAAGATGGAAATGGTGGTGTTCTTCCTCTAGCATTTGTCGTGGTCGAAGGCGAGACGCTAACAGCATGGTCATGGTTTTTGACCCACTTGCATGAACACGTCACATATAAGAATGGAATTTGTCTAATATCTGATCGTCACGCGAGTATAAAGTCTGTTGTCGCTAACGAAGCACTTGGTTGGCAACCTCCCCACGGTTATCATGTGTACTGCGTCCGACACATAGCCAGCAATTTCAATCGCAAATTCAACAACGCGAAACAAAAAGAGATGTTCAAGAAATTGGGTAAGGTTTATTTTATACATTAATTTAATTTGAGTTTCATGTCTACGTACAACTTTTGATGATAAGAAATTTGATGCAGCGTACACTCCTTGCAAGCATGTGTTTGATCAAAACTTAGAAAAATTTCGTCAATTGAGTCCAGTCATAGCAAGATGGATTGATCGCATTTCAAAGGAAAAATGGAGCATGGCTTACGATACATCTGGACGACGATATGGTCACATGACAACCAACCTATCAGAATGTGTGAATAAGGTGTTGAAAGATTGTTGCAGCATTCCAATAATAGCGTTGGTCAAGTCAACATATAGCAGGTGCCGAAAGTACTTTGTTGATTGTGGTCGCCAAGCCCAAAGACAATTAAGAAAAGGCCAAGTTTATTGTTCTAAGCTTGTTACAGAACTTAGGAAAAATCAAGAACAAGCTTGTTCGCACATCGTTCGCGTGTATGATATCCACTCGACAAGGTTTGAAGTAGAGGAGACCTTCAATCCTATAACGCAACGTGGCGGACAAAAGTGGGCAGTTAACTTGAATGGCCATTATTGTCAATGCGGAAGGTATTCTGCGCTTCACTATCCATGTTCACACATTATTGCAGCTTGTGGTTACGTGAGCATGAACTACTACCAATATATAGATGTTGTTTACACCAATGAGCACATCTTAAAAGCATACTCCGCACAGTGGTGGCCTCTTGGGAATGAAGCGGCAATTCCTCCTGCTGATGAGGCATGGACACTAATCCCTGACCCAACTACAATTTGTGCGAAAGGTCGGCCAAAATCAACAAGGATAAGGAATGAGATGGATTGGGTCGAACCATCTGACCACCGACAAAAATGTAGTAGATGTGGAGCAGAAGGGCACAATAGGCGCCGATGTCCAATGCAATCTGACCATAGGAGTAATTCATTTAATTGATTTATGTATGTTAGATGAGTGACTTGTATTGCTTTAGGTTTTCTTCAATGTATTTACTTTTTGGTCTTCAATGAAATCGTCAGTTACTTTTTTTTGAATGTGTACTTCTAATGAAATAAAATTACATTTAGAAGTTGAAATAAATGGAGTGGATCAATTGAGGTTGAGTGACAATTGTGTTGATCGTTAGTTAGAAACGTTAGTTATTTTCTTTTGTCTACCTTAGTTTTTTTTAACTATCTACAATGACAAACTATGGACTTAGTCATTATGGTTTAGTGTCTAAGTATTCTGCTTTAGTGTTTAGGGTCTAAGCCTTAGGTTTTAGGGTTTATAATTTTGGATTTAAGGGTTTAGGGTTAAGGGTTTAAAATTGAGTGTTTAGGGTTTGTGGTTTAGAATTTAGTATTTAGGGTTTAGTGTTTAGTTTTTATGTTTTATGGGCTAGGGTTTAGATTTTATATTTTAGGGTTAAGGGTTTAAAAGGTAAGGCTATCGGATTAGGGTTTAGGGTTAAAGGGTTAAAATTTTAGAGGTTAGGGTTTAGTTTTTATGTTTTAGGGGTTAGTGTTTAATTTTTATTTTTAGGGGTTAGGGTTTAGTTTTCTATTTTAGGGGTTAGGGTTAGGGTTTAGTTTCCTATTTTAGGGGTTAGGGTTTAGTTTTTTTATTTTAGGGGTTAAGTGTTTAGTTCTTATTTTTTAGGGGCTTAAGTGTTTAGTTCTTATTTTTTATGGGTTAGGGCTAAGTTCTTGTTTTTTAGGGGTTAGGGTTTAGTTTTTTTATTTTAAGGGTTAGGGTTTAGTTTTTATGTTTTATGGGTTAGAGCTAAGTTCTTATTTTTAGGGGTTAGGGTTTAGTTTTTATGTTTTGTGGGTTAGGGTTTAGTTTTTATATTGTAGGGGTTAGGGTTTAGTTTTGTTATTTTAAGGGTTAGTGTTTAGTTTTTATATTGTAGGGGTTAGGGCTAAGTTCTTATATTGTAGGGGTTAGGGTTTAGTTTTTTATTTTAAGGGTTAGGGTTTAGTTTTTATGTTTTATGGGTTAGGGTTTAGTTCTTATATTTTAGGGGGTAAGGCTAAGTTTTTATATTTTAGGGGTTAGTGTTTACTTTTTTTATTTTAGGGTTTGGGGTTTACTTTTTATATTTTAGGGTTAAGGGTTTAGTTTTTATTTTTCACATTGATGTTCATCGTTACTTAGAAACATTAGTTTTTTCCTTTTGGCTACCTTAGTTATTTGGTTTAGGGTTCATTGATTGTTATAGTTTGATACGCGACATAAACTGTATCCATAAGTAAGCCTTAATAAACTGAATATCATACATTACGTGTGAAATTCAAATGAGAAATATACAACAAAGCCTTAATAAACGGAAACATGCAAATCATTCATTTTGGTGTCCGTGATGCCGTGAGGATGTGCCACATGGTCGATCCCATCTTCGTACTTGGCAATCAGGATTTCTTCTGCCCCGATGCCTCCCCGCTTCTTCTTTGTCAGCCTCCGCAGAAAATGCGTGACGCAAATCAACACCGAATAAGTCACCCGTATTAGGTATTTGTCCCAGTACATTCCATTGTGTTCCTAACGGGGCATTAGGTGTTGGAATTGGGCCATGATATTGTTGTGAAGGGGTCATTGTGGGCCATGAAAAATGAGCTTGTGTTTCCGCAACACCACCGAACGATTTCTGGCTTGCAGAAGTATCAGTGTGATGAACCTGAAAAGGATACTGATACATCTGTGACGGATACTCAGCAAATGTTTGTGGCGTGTAATACATTCCATGGCCACGCTCCGGCATTTGTTGGGAATATTCTTCTGCTTCAACAGTCTCCCTTCGTCTGTCTATGCCCTGAGTTTCAACACTTGACTGAAGTATGTGAAACTGTTGTGCGGGAAATTGACGCTCTGATGCAGGACCATGTGACACTGGCCCAGTGACTCTCTCTTGCTCTTTGGATAAAATTGTAATTTTTTTCACATAAGGCACGAGATCATCAACTGTCCATGTATTCCTCCCTTGAGGAGACACCATGTATTGTAATGTCTCTACAACTTCAGCCTGCAATTATAAGGGTCAGAAAATTAATGGCCATCATTAAAAAAATGCTCAAGTTAAATATTCAAAAAAATTAAAAAATACCAATGTAGCCGTCTTTGCATTTTGTGGGTCAACAAACATCTTTGTCTTTCGCCTATACCAGACCATGTAGTCCGAGTTAAAGCTCAATAGGCCTTCTTGTCAGGGATAAGCATCGACCCTAAATGCATGGCGATTATTCCACTGATGAATCATTGGGGCGAACAATTGCCCCCAATTTTCGTCATGTTTTCCTTTTAATGTTATGCCATGAATGTTTAAGGGTTGTGAAGGAGACTCTGGAACTGGTTGTTGCATCCCAAATTGTCTCAATACTCTGTCCGGTTGGTGCCACTCAATAACTTGGAAACAAATTAGTGGCACCACCGCGTACCACGCGAGACTTCCGACTAAATAAACGGGAGGCAACAATGATATAACGGTTGATGTGTAAGGCTCCCACACAAACTGCATATAACAACATAGTTGTGAACATTTTAGTAAAATAACACATATAATTTTTTATTTTACAAATACAATAGCATGTTCTTACCTCATGACGTTTCATAATATCCAACTTGCGACGAAAAGCTCTCACATCATCATTGTCGATATGTTGGTTTCCACGTCGCAGCCACCTACAAAGATTAAAATTTAACACATGTCTAAAGCCATTTATTCTATTGAAATGAAAGACGCTGTTAAAAATGACTAACCTGTGCCCCAGTAGTATATTTTCTACTTGGGAAGGAGTCCTCTTTGGAGCCAAGGTTGGACATCGTTCCCATGCCCACATTTGTAGTAAGATGCACATACCTCCGATTGATTTAGTTTTATAATCGGTGGCACTACACATCTCTCTGTATAGAAAACCAAGTACGGCAGCTCCCCATGCATATGTGTCACATTCTTCAAAGTCACGTAAAAATTGAAGGTACCTTAGCGAAACTTTGTTATTGCTTTTGTCAACGAACAAGACACCTCCAATGAATCTCAGTATCCATGCACGGGCAAACCTTCGTACTTGTTCTTCGTCGTCGTCGTTATTTATTTGTGCAAAATGATGAGCCAGCCAACTTAATTTAACCACACTACTTTTAATTTCACCTTCTTGTGGTCTGACTCCCAATAATTCCTCACATAAATCAGCCGAATCAAGATTTGTTGGACCGATTAATGGTAAACCATCCACACTTATAACCTAACAATACAGAGACATCTTGGAGAGTAATAGTACACTCTCCGCATCTCATGTGAAACGTATGTGTTTCCGGCCTCCATCTTTCTATCAGAGCACTAATTAATGAGGCATTTATTTTTAAGTATCCCATCTTGATAATCCAGTCGAAACCAGATTGTTGAAGAAAAGGAAAAATTTGCTCTGGAATTTGTTCTTCCCCTTGATACGTAGGGACAACTCGTCGGATATGTAATTTCCGATCTTCTTCCCATTCCAAACATGTTCTGAAACATGCTTAGGTTGCATCCATAATACATCAGCATCGATGGGGCCAGACTTAATGTTAATATGTGATGAAGATGATGATGAAGATGTCATTGCTGCTGCAAAATAAAATATAATACAATAAATTTCCAAAACAATTTATACATTATGTGTAGATAATATAAATAAAACTACGCACATTTATAAAAACGTTATTAAATATATATAAATAAATTTGTAATAAATAAAATTGGACAATTTTGAATATATTCTATACATAAATTAAAATAGATGTGAAGACAAATTTAAATAAATAACAAAATATATTATACAAATAATAAAATTTAAATATATTCTACAAATACTTTCAAATACATACACATAGACAAATTTAAATAAATAACATAATATATTCTACAATTAACAAATAAATAATTAAATAAAATATGGACTACCAAATAAATTAAAATACAAACAAATATTGAAATGCAAAAAATTATTTAAACAACGTGTAATACAAAAATAATAATAATGTACACTGTATCATATATTTAATCATGTAAATTTTCTAAAACAAATAATATTAACCTACAAATTAAAACTAACAAATAATATATATAGCATTCTAACTAAAAATAATTAACTCAAATAATATTAAATTATCAACTCATTTATTTAAAATACAAAATTATAATACTAAAAAGATAAATTTACGAGTGTCAAGTGTCTAATATTACAATTATTTATTTAAGTGTCAAATATTTAATATTACAAAAACTAAAAATTTACGTGTGTCTAAAATTTACAAATATATACCTAAGGCTAATATTAACTTGTGCCTAATACTACAAAATCTAATATTACGTGTGTCATCCTAAAGTATCATGCATGTATATGTATTAATTAGGCTAAAGTATCATCCGTCTAAATATATACCTAATACTACAAAAGCTAATATCACATATATAAAATTTAAGAATATATACAACAACTAAATATATATACACGTAATATTTTTATACTAACTAAACAAATATATAATATTTTCATACTAAGTAACCAAATCATATTTTCAACCAAATATATACAATAATCAAATAATATCTAACAATATATACAATAACTAAATAAAATTTTCATTCTAACTAACCAAATAATATTTTTCATACTAACTAACCTAACATTGGAATATCTATTAATACGTAAAAAATAACAAGACAATACCTACTGATACTAACTAACTTAAACTTTAGAATTTTTGTTAATACTAACTAACCTACTATTTACATACTAACTAACTTAGAATATTTGTTAATACTAACTAACTTAAACTTATAATATTTATTAACAGATTTACTTTGAAAATACTTACCAAGAATTTATGTCCAGGATAAGGGTAAGGGCACACACTTGAAGGATGGAAGCATAGCAAGCACCAAATTTGAACAAAATTTGAACCACGAGCACAGCAAGCACAACACAAGCACAATAAGCTCTCACACTTAAGAAGAAAGAAACAGAAAGAGAACTCAGTAAGGTAAGGAGAAATGTAAGCGTAAAGAATCAAGCTTCAACCATTTTTTTTATAGCTGAAAACTTAAACCCCAACGTTCAAAATTTTTTAATGTTCACATGCAATACTAGCCTTTTCAGAACTGCAAACCCTAAACACTGCAAGCCTGCAAGCCTAGCCATCTTCAGACTGTCATCTTCAGAACACTGGAAGCCTTCACATGCGTTCAAGGTGTTCCGCAGGAGCCAGTGGCGGGACTGCCCACGTTGGCATGTCCCGCCAGTACCAGTGGCGGCATGGCTCGCGTCTGCTCCTCTCTCCTAGTCAGCCATGTCCCGCCAGGACGAATGGCGGTATGGGTGCGCCTCTCTCTCTCCTAGCCACCATGTCCCGTCAGGATGAATGGCGGTATGCAGTGAGGTCGTTGTTGTCAATGGCGGCATCGTCGGTCTCGCCATTGCCAATGGCGTTACAAGCTCTCACGCCAGCTACAATGGCGGCATCCACGTCCATAACAGACCCCGCATGTAATATGTTTTAAAATGAACCCTGTTTGGTAAATTGTTTTTAAAAGAAGCCCCCTACAGTAAATTTGCCTAAAAGTTTTACAACCCAGGGGTCTAGTTAATTGAGCAAAAGTGTGTAGTATTATAAATTTTCTCGTACTTCAATTCCAACAGATAAAAAAAGATAAAAGTTCTACGTACACCACAATTATAAGTTTCATTATAAGTGTGTATAAGTATAGGTAATTTTTTTGTAGTGTTCACACTCATCTAATAATCCAAAAAAAATAATTAACACCCATTGATATCATTGCATGTTTATATTGAAACACTATTAAATATATTTTCTTAAAATTTGGACAGCACTTATTTTAGGAAATGCTATTTAACAACCATTGATATGACAACATGTTTGTATCAAAGTGTTGTTAAATATATTTTCTTAAAATTGGGACAACACTTGTTTCAGCAAATGTTGTTGAATATCCATATTACAATAGCACTTCTTATAAGAAGTGTTGTTTAATGTGCCTCTCATAGTGTTAATGGCACTTTTAACCAAAAAGTGTTGTTTATTTCATGTTGTTAAATATTAATGGCTCTTTTGTAGTAGTGATGTTTCTTACTTTCTGTCAATATATTCGTCTTCAACTTAAGAATATTTTTTATTGATACTCTTATGATATGTATATTTGTTCTTTAATCTCATCTTGGCATTTTCATTTTTTAAAGTGAGTTCATGATATTAACTTCATAATTTATGTGTGCATGGTTTAAAACTATTTTTTTAGGATGGTAGTACATATTGATGTAGTTAAGAGCTTACCTATCATAGAAGTTGAATATCCAAAAGAGTGAAAGTGTGAGTAAGCCTATTTGCCCTTCTAAAATCATGCACTTGCTAAGTGCTTTGAATACTAGAATACAAAGTATGCTTATTCTCTAACTTTAGTGTCTTTCCTACCTACAAGTATATAGTTTGAATTTTAAAATACTCGCACTTCCTTGAATTTTCTTTATTTTCTACAAACTTCGACATGCTTTGTTTGGAAATTTTATGCAAGTTTTAAAAATAAAGGGAACTTTTGTGAGGTAATGACATAAATTCAAGGGAGTTAGTATAAGATAAATAAATTTACCAAAAATCGAATTTAGAACACCGATTAACACTTGTTGAAGATGTAATTAAGAAGATGAGAATTGTCTACATATAGCGGGATCTCTTGAAACCCAAAAGCCAAACCTTCCTTTGTCTGATCACATGCTTCAAATTCTAGAGTTTTCAATGGGACAAATCCTAGAGGGCAACTGGTAGCTTGACGACAAAGGGAACCTAACCTCACATTTATTAACCCTAGACACCTCCCATTATGGGTCCAATGGTTAGGCCTACACTGTTTTCCCACACTAATTAGAATTAGGTGTCCAAAGCATGTAAACAATTAATCACATTATTAATGGACTTAAGTAACATCAAATGGATTATAATATTGGACCATTTTTGGCAAAACAAAATATTCAATTAATTGTAACGCACAAGAATTAACTAAAATATTCAAACATTCTCCCACCTGGGCAAAATTAATTATGTATCTTTAATTTTTTTAAAAATTGAAAACGACTCTCGGGCTAATAACATACAATGGCCACAAAACATATGATCTCAAGATACAATACCTAATTTAGACTCCATCCAACAAAAGCCATGTAACACCGAATCGTGATGGTAATTACATCCCTTATTGATGCAACACCTTCCATGATTACAAATATTACTGACCCTGACGACTAGCCATCAATGTGGAGTGTAACAAGAAATGATGTGCCAATGTGATTAAAAAAGCCACACTATCATTTTCTTCGTCAGTCCTCAATTTCTCTAGTGCTTGAAATCTAGAGAAATTACATGCTTTATCAAGAAACCATCATGCCCCAGTTTCAATCCTGGTGTCGATCATTGGCATAGTGATCCTAACGACACCAAGCTTTAATATCATTATGGCTCAGTTCTAATTCTGGTGTTGATCACCGACACAGTGATACCGATGACACAAAACTTTAATAATTTCACATTTGATATACACATACAAAATGTATCATAATGAAATCCATCTCATCATGTATTTATCAAATAAAATGTAAAATGTCATCAATACATCATTTCCCAAAATTCAAAATAAGGATCCAACAACATGAGAAAGGAAATAACATAAATCTAAAGTTCCTACTAACCAAGCATATAAAAAAAATCTCACAATGCCCATGTTTTCAACACCTCATTTGAAAACAACAGGATTGAGTCCCTTGGTCAAGGGATTAGCTAACATGGAATCTATGTCCACATGCTCTACCACTATGCAACCATCTTCCACAACATCTTTGGCAGTTAGGTAACTTCAAGTGCTTAGATCCTCTAGAAGTCTTCTTATTGTTTGTATAAAACACATCAGCATTGTTATAACAAAATCTTCAAGGGCCTAGAAACAAAGTCCACAATGAGAAGTCTTGTCACAAGATTCCTCAACCAAACAACATGAGCAACAACAACAAAACAAGCAATAAAATTTGCTTGCATAGTAGAAAAGGCAACAAAAGTTTGTTTCTTACTGTTAGTCGTCATTTACAACTAACTTTTGTATTGAAAAACTTTATAAAAATTATGTCTTTTCCCCAATTTATGGTTCTTTTTGTAGGTTTGTATATATTTTTATGTTTAGTTTAATTTTTATGCAGTATATATTCCCTTCACTAAGCATTAATGTGTTTCAACTTCAGTTTCAGGTGAAAAGATGAAGAAATTAAAGGTTGCTGCAGTTGGTGTCTCGTTAAGCGAGGCATATGCGCTTAGCGAGCAACATCTGCTAAGCGAGACATCAGCTCGCTTAGCGAGTCAAGGGAATCTGGAAGAGAATTTGCCACGCATGCATGCACCCAGCACGCCATCAGCTCGCCCAGTGAGTCATTTGTCTCTTTTGGCGCTTAGCGTGCCTGGCTCACTAAGCCAAAAATCATTTACTCGCGCTTAGCACGAAAATGGAACTAAGCGAGCCTTCGAGGACAGAAAGCCCTTAAAAGCTGAAGTTGGCGAAAAAGGAGAGAGCTTTGGCAGAAAACACAGAGAACTATTATGTGAGAGACACAACATGGCAAGGAAGCACCAAAAACCCCAGCTTTCAAGAGGATTCTAGGTTTTAGAGTAATTTGTAGGTTCCTAGAGGTGGAGGAGACATCCCCACCACTGTGTAATCTGTATTTTGCTTCCAAAAACCCCTATTGTAGTTGAAAGGTGGTACCTTGCCATGGAAGGCTAAAGCTTTTGTCGGGAATCTCTGTTGAGTCTTGATGTAAATATTCTTTACTTTCTATTTAATGTTGTTTTGATGTGTTCATTGCTTCTATCTGAATTTAATTCTTGCATGCTTTTGGTCTGATCACCCATTTGTGTGTAAAGTTAGGATTTTTAATATTGGAAAATGTTTTGAATCCTTAGAACTGGATAGAGCAGGGCTATAGAACTGTATTGTCTGGACACGGAGTGAAGGGATTCTAGTTTTTAATATGTTGTGATCTTAATGCTATTCGGTTAGACTAAGTTCGACGAGGGATCCAAGAATGAAGTTTAATTAGAATTAGCCCATTCATGTGAAACATCGGTGTTTGGGATAATTGTCCTTAGCATAGAACTTAGAAACAACATTAGATAGAGAAAAACCTTTAATTGCATCAAGCTACTCAGTAGAAGGACCCATCGTTTTAATCATTTGTTTATCTTCTGCATTTAGATAGTTAATTCTGTAGTCATCTTTAGAATTGCAATTATATCCTGTGTTTATTTCCATTTCATGATTTTTATACAAATGTCTATTTACTGAATTAATGCTTTTCCGAATGACACAAACTCCCTGTGATCGATACTCGGTTCTTACCATTTTATATTACTTGTGACTCAGTACACTTGCTGATAAGATTTTTTGCAGCTGTGTGACTGTGGGAACACTTATTCTTCCAAGATATCTCACCCTCAGCCATCATAAAGATATATATAGAAGTCGATCTCCTATCATCAAGGCACCCACCAAGATCTAAATATGTGTATCCCCCGACCTTTAAGTTGTCAACTCTCCTACACACAAGCATATACTCCTTAATCATTTGCAAGTATCTCATCATCTTCTTAGTAGCTATCTAGTGATCATTCCTAAGGTTCAACTTGTGTCTACCAAGAACACTAGCAATGAAAGAAATATTGAGCCTAGTGCATACCTGAGCATAAATGAGGTTTCCCATAACACTCCTAAAAGGTCTGTCATTCATCTCTGCTCACTCAATCTCATTCTTAGGACATTGGTCCTTGTTGAATTTGTCACCTTTGACAATTGGAACACCTCTAGGTTTACAATTTTACATATTGAATCTTTCTAAGACTTTATCAATGTAAGCCTTTTGAGATAACCCAAGGGTATAACATGGTCTATCTATGTGAGTCTTAATCCCCAGCATAAAAGAGGTCTCACCAAGATCTTTCATGTCAAAAGATCTCGTCAGCATATGCTTTGTTTCATGCAGCATGCCAAGGTCATTAGAAGCCAACAATATATCATCCACATATAGCATAAGGAAGATAAATTTTCTCCCACTCACCTTAAGGCATATCCGCTGATCAACATTATTCTTCTCAAATCCCATGAAGTCACCACTTCATCAAATTTCAGGTACCATTGTCATTTGAAGCTATAAATTGACCTGTTCAGTTTATATACCAAGTCCTGATTACCACTAATACAGAAACCTATAGGTTAATACATGTACATTGTCTCACTCAAATCACCATTTAGAAAAGATGTCTTCACATCCATTTGGTGCAACTCCAAATCGAAGTGAGCTATAAGGGCCATAATGATTCTTAAGGAATCCTTTGTCGATACAGGTGAAAAAGTCGCTTTAAAGTTGACACACTCATTTTGTGCAAAATCCTTTTCCACCAATCTAGCCTTAAATCTCTCAATGTTACCATTTGAGTCCTTTTTTGTCTTGAAGACTCATTTACAACCAATTTCCTTACAATTCATAAGCAACTCAACTAGCTCCCTTATCTTATTAACTGACATAGATTCCATCTCTTCATTCATGGCATGCTTCCACATTTCTGACTGAGGGTAAAAAATAGCTCCTTGGTAGCTCTTTGGATCAACAATATCTCAAATGTCATATGCATCTTCATTAAGATAGACTTAAAAGTCATCACCAATAGCAAATATCCTCTCTTTATTTGACCTCCTCAAAGGAACCTCTGGAACTTGCTTAATTGGTTAGGCATTCTCATCCACAACAGGAGGATCAAGCATATCATTGGCCTGAGAGCTAGTTATTTCTCTAGTCGCAACTGTGGTCACAATTGGAACAATCGAGACCGTAGTCTCAGTTGGGACGATCTGAACCCCAGTCTTAATTGGAAAAATACTCAAAACACTAACAACTTGAACAAGTAGTGGCAAAGAAACAGACTCGGGAGACTTAACATCAATGTTATTAGATGGAACACCTGGGTTTGGCACATCAAGCTCGAGGAACTTAGCATTCATGGACTCTACAATTTTGATCTACTTAACAGGATAGAATAACCTGTATCCTTTAGCGTGATATGGATATCCAATGAAAAAGAAACAACTTGTCTTAGGGCCTATCTTTTTTTGCAAGGGATTGTAAATTTTTACCTCAGTTGGGCAACCCCAGACTCGAAGATGGTTCAAGCTAGGTTTTCTTCTTGTCCCAAAGTTCAAAAGGAGTTTTGGAAACAAATTTACTAGGAACTCTATTTAGGATGTAAAGGGTTGTTTTCAAGGCTTCTCCCCATAGAAACTCCGACAAGTTACATCTACTCCTTATATCTTTAAGTGTTTTGTTATGCCTTTTGGTTACACCATTTTGTTTAGGAGTCCCAAGCATGGTGTATTGTTGAACTATTCCACAATCCTGCAAGCATAAGGTGAATAGTCCCATATGTTGGCCTATAACACCATATTTACCATAATACTTTCCACCAAAGTCAGACCTTACAATCTTGATAATTTTTCCCAATTGCTTTTTCACTTCGGTTTTAAAAATTTTGAACATTTCAAGGGCTTCAGATTTTTCTTTAATCAAGTAAAGATAGCCATATCGGGAAAAATCATCAATGAATGTAATGAAAAATTTGTTACCATAAATTGTAGGAGTTAAGGGCCCACTAATGTCTATATGAATGATCTCTAAGAAACCTAAACTTCTAATTGCACCTTTCTTTTTGGTTTTAGTAAACTTTCCCCTTATCAATCCCCACAAGAACCCAAGTCATCAAAATTCAAGGAATGTAGAATATTTGTCTTTGTCAATCTCCCATCCCTTTCCCTAGAAATATGACTTAAGAATTTGTGCCACAACATAAAGGATTTTTCTTCAACTTTAGACCTTTTAACAACACAATTTTCAACAACTAAAAATTAAGCAATATTATCATAATCCAAAGACAATTTATATAAACTGTCCACTAAAGATCCATAGGCAATAATTTGGGAGTTCAACATCTTATTTATTTTCCTATCACCAAAACTAAAACTAAAACCAAGTTTATCTAAACAAGAAACAGAAATCAAATTTCTCTTGAAAGAAGGTACGTAAAAGGTATCATTCAAAACCAATTGAAATCCAGAAGCTAAAACTAGGTTGATGTCTCCCATTTTCTCTACACATATTTCAAGATCATTTCCTACTCTTAGCTTGCTTTCCCTCAAATTGGGCACCCTTAGATTTCTGAACCCCTAAAAAGACACATCAATATGGGTTGTGGAACCACTATCAAGCCACCAAGAATCTATAGGAACATCAAGTAGAATAGATTCAAGATAGACAAAAGCTGAGTTATTACCTCCTGATTTTTTATTGTTCTCTAGCCAAGCCATGAACTTTCCACAATCAATTTTCTTATGCCCTTTCTCCTTACACCAAAAGCACCGAATACCTTTCTTAAAGATAGTTCGCCTAGGACCTCTTACACCGTGGTGCTGACCTTTACCTGGTTTCCCTGAACCTTGATATCTATGAAAAGCATTAGATGCACTCTTTGTATTTTTCCAATGTCCCTTGCCATGGACTGAAAATAGGGCTATGTCACTCTTTTATTTCTTGAGTTTCTCTTCCTCAACAACACACTTGGTAATAAGGTCATTCACAATCCATTTCTCACCAATGGTATTGTGGGAAATTTTAATTTGTGTGAAATCAACGAGTAGGTTATTTAAGGCATGTTTAACTATGAAATTTTTATTGAGGTCAATTTGGTGAAATTTAAGCTTGGTTTGGATGTGAACCTTCTTCATAATGAATTCCCTTAAACCTTCAACATCATCATATCTTATGTTTGTTAACTACTTCATTAGACATCTAGACTCGGCATTATCATATGCCTAGTACCTCTCTCCTAGAGCATTGAGGAACTCCTTAGTTGTCGCTTTTTGTGGTAGACCACTCAAAAGATGTTCAGAAATGGTCATCTTGATAGTAATCAAACTCAACCTATCAGACCTCTCCCACTTAGCCAAAAGTTCTTTATGCTCAAGCGTACTTTTTGAATTAATCACAAGCCTACTTTCACATAAAACTAAATCAAGATCAAAAATTTCTAAAGAGAATTCCAGGTCTTGCTTCCAATTGAGGTAGTTTGATCCATTCAAGATCTCAATGTTGTTCATAGAAAGTTCACTATTAAGTTAAAACAATAATACATTAGGACATATTATAGGACAAGACATAGTTAAAAGGAAACAAGTTGTCAACGTGAGGCCAATATAATAGCACATTTCCCTATGGGAAGAATGTACAAACCAAGGTTACAACCTAGGGTAAAACCCTAGATGAGTTAATCCATGAGCATACACATAGTTCAGAAAATTGTCCCCTTTAGTTAGACAAATCCCTCAACTCAGTGCATTCTCCAATAATTCCATTCATTCTTAACTCTTAACCCAAACATACAACAAAACCCTTTGAGTAGGCAATCACATGCAAAGACCGATAGCATTCCTCAAAGTACAAAAAATTTTCACGAATCAATATATAATAATATATATGTTTAAAGAAATACTGCCACAACACGTAAACCACAAATATGCTATGAGCAATTTCCAATAAGCCATAACGCGTCCTTGTTGTGAAACGAATTGTGTATAACAATTTTAGCATCCAATTTGCATTCAATAACAAGTGAAATAAACTAATAAAATAATGTATAAAAGATGCATAAAAAATTTCTTTAATTGAAAAAGAATAAACAATATAACTTGTTTTGAATTTCGTAACAGCAAGCAATTAGGTAAAAACTATTGTATTTGGAAAACAAGGGGTTGCAAATAGTAATTGATTTGAATACCAATTGAATTTGACAAGTGATTCACGCACAGAGACTGAGAGACACGATCATTCTAAAACAATAGATACAGGGTGAATTTCAAGATAGCAATGACGGTATGAATTACCGAACAACACATATCGATTATCAACTAGAAATCACCGCAATCACGGAAATATTATCCAAGATTCATTCAATTGCAACCGGACAAAACACAGATCGAGATTTAACCTAATTTAATTCATTTATGTATTCTCTCAATTGAAAACAAATGTATAATAATTAACAAACAGATCTAGATCATATAAAATTGGCCGTGATACCAAATATAAGATGAATAAATTTGTCAAAAACGAATTTATATGAATTTAGAATACCGATTAACACTTATGTGTTGAAGACATGATCATGAAGACAAGAATTGTTTGTGGGTAGCTCGATCTCCGGGAACCCAAAAGTCAAGTCTTACTTTGCTTGATCACATGTTTTAAATTCTAAAGTTTTCAATGAGACAAATCTTAAAGAGCAACTAATAACGTGACAGTAAACGGAATATAATCTCGTTATTTATTAACCCTAGGCACCTCCCATTATGGGTTAGTGGTTATGCTCACACTATTTTTTCACACGGGTCAAAATTAAGTGTCCAAAGCCTGTAAACAATTAATGACATTATCAATGAGCTTAAGTATCATCAAATGAATCATAATATTAGTCATTTTTTATAAAACAAAATATTCAATCAATTGCAACCCACAAGAATATTTAGGACTTAGGAGTAAATTATGAGTAATTTGTAAAAATTAGTTTTGGAGCATTCTAATATAAAACTTTTCTTATTAGTATGTAAATGTCCATGTCCTTTTAACACCATTTATTTGATTATAGTTACAATGTTTGTTGATTTGTGTTAGAAGTCTTTGTATCACTTATGTTTATGATTTTTTATTTTCATTTTACTAACTTCACATGAAGACAAAATCCTATATCTTTTATTGTGGAGGCTTTTGGAGACCTTTCTCAATCTCCACTACCACATTTCTTTCTTCATCTTTTCTTTTCTTTTTTCTCTTTCAACTTTTGCAGGAAGCATTCTGTCTCTCCCCCTCTCTTCTCTGCCAACATGTTTTGTGCTAAGTGAAGAAACAACCTTTCCTTCTTTGTGAACTAGATTGTTTTTTAACCTTATAAATGTGAACCAAATTCTCTATTCTTTATCCTTTTTTCATGTTTACGATGCTATATCTTCATTCATTTACTAGTAAGTTGGTCTCTGTGAACCAAATTGTTTTTTAACCAAATAAATGTGGTAGTGGAACAAGCTTTGTATAATGCATAGGGAGTAAGGATAATTTTGATGTAACAGTTAGGAAAGGAGTTGGCATGGGGCTTGGAATCATATTCAGATGTCATGCTGGTCAAATTTTGGCTACAACTACTCATTTCCTTCCTCATTCTTACAGTACTCAGGTACATGTTGTATATAAAGATAGTGCTTATAATTGCCAAAATGAATTTTCTAATATTTTACTTTTGGTAGATTGACAACTGAATTACTTTCAATTTGTGTGTTTCTAATCATTATTATTGTATTAGTAGTTTTTTATATTCATTCTAAGGTCACTTTCATTGTTTATAAGAGATTCTATATGGTTCTACATTATGAAAATAAAATTTACTTTTTAATTAATATTCTATTTTTCTTTAGAATGAATCACTTTACTCTAATCTTTTGATATATATGTACATTTATTTTAAAACTTCAGTTGCTTTCTACATAACATTTCTTTAGTTTGTTGCGATGAGCACTTTAAGTAGTCCATAGTGCAATTGTGGTTGCAGTTTGTGAGGTTACATTTGACTGCAATTTTGGAGAAATGAAAACTAGGGCTGCTGTATATAGAGAATTATAAACATATTCACACATGTGCTTGTCTTGCTGGTATAGAGAATATTAATTGATAAGTTTTTCAAATTTGTGCTATATCACATCTCATTAATGATCACTGGTCGACACTGACCAAGAAAAAAATGTTAGAATTAATGTCTCATATGTGAGACATGTGACTTATATAGGGATTAATAAATAAATAATTAATAATTAAGGACTAAATTATAATTGGGTTAATTAGGAGAAGTTTCTTAAGGTAACTGCTACTTGATGGGAGTATGATTATAAAAGAGGGTTAATAACCACTAATGGGAAATAAAGTCCCCTTCCTGACAGAAACGTTATCTCCCATTTATAATCATCACAAACGTAGAGAAGTAGAAATAATAGTCATGAGAGTGAAATCTTGATTCTCTCCTCTTCCAAGGAAAACCAAAGTGCACCGGAGAGAAGCTTTCCTATGGAGAAAGGTATGCATTATTTGTTGATTTATTATATGTGAGAATCATAGGTTTCAAGATCCTATTGATTTCCTATCATTGTTAATTTAGGAAACTCTTAATAGTTTTTACATGTGATATTAGAGCATGTATTATGAAATTTATGATTCTACAAGGATGATTTAATTTCTCCCAATTATGCATGAACCCTAATTATGAAATTTAAGAATTTTTTTCCGCTGCAAATATGAAATCTTATATTGAAAAAACGGTATCAATTAAATTGGCTTTCAAATCACATGTATAAATGCGTAAAATTATATATTTTGATTGTATTCAATGAAGAAAAACTTGTGATATTTGTACGTAATGGACACTTTGAATAATATATATTAAAATTAGAGAAAGATTTCAGATTTATCATTTTGTGTTTTCTAATTTGATTTGATGATAATTGGTTTTTCCTTTAACATGTATTCATGAATATGGGAAAAAAACCATTAGCGTCGGTTTTATTTCCATTAACGTTGTTGTATATATTCATGTTGAAAGCATCCGCGGCATGTTCGTTTCTCTTTCGATGTAGGGTTAAAGAATTCTTTGGAATTACTATTTGCACCCACTTTTTGCTATTTTTAATCCCACTTGCTCATTTTTTCCCAAAAATTATTATTAAACGTGAGTAAAGGATTAAAAGTTTATGTCCTACAATTAAATTAACGGGAATGTTTTAAAATTATCGGTAGAAATAAATATGTATGTGCTACATATTTGCTTAAATGTGTTTAAATACAAAAGACAAATAAATGTGAATATTATTTTATGGCCTGGAATGAAATTAATAAAATGACTATGAATTGTTAATAGCAATAAGTATGTGGAGGCCATATATTTGGTTGAAATTAAATATATGATGAATTTGTTAGTCACAAAAGTGGCCAAATTTATAAGGGTTATTTAATTCCATATTAATGATTATTTCAATTACTCATAAAATAATGGATGTTAAATTATATGATTATTGGTTTATGGGTAATTGAAATTCATTGTTATAAGACATTTATAGATCGCCCAAAGGTTGATTAATTGTTCTTATAATTAATGAATATAATTGTAGGCGATTTGTATGTATCATTGGTTTTATTTATATACCCAAAGGTAATAGGTACTACTAATTGGTACATATTTAATTGCCAAATAATGTTAAGAATTTTATTAGCATCATCATGTTTGTATGTTGTGTGTTGGTGTATCACCCAAAGGTCATTATTAGTATCAATGTACATTGGTCATTATCTGTATCATATATATGACATATGTTTTATGTCTCAAAACACTTATGTGAATTTCATTATGCAATACATGCTCCTAATTCGTGTTGAATTCTCATGTATGATTTGTGTTAATTTTAATGAGCTTAACTTCTCTAACTGGAATGAGCAAGTCTAATTTCACCTCGGTGTTTTGGATCTTGATCTTGCTATGTTGGAAGAGAAGTCAGTTACTATTATTGATGCTAGTAGCAATGAAGAGAAAACTCATTATAAACTTTGGGAAAGATCTAACAGACTCAGCCTAATGTTCATGAGAATGACTGTTACAGAAAGTATTAAGACAACTCTCCCTAAAATCGAAAGTGCTAAAAAGTTTATGGGGTTAGTGGGAGACTGCTCTTAAACAGCTGATAAGTCTGTTGCTAGAGTATTAATGAGTACATTGACCACCATGAAGCTTGATGGTTCACGTACTATGTATGAACATGTCATTGAGATGACAAACATTGCAACAAGAATAAAGATCTTGAGAATGACTGTGAATGAAAACTTCCTTGTTCAGTTTATTTTGAACTCATAACCGTCTGAGTATGAGCCATTCCAAATGAGCTATAATACTATGAAAGATAAATGGAATGTGCATGAATTGCACAGTATGTTAGTTCATAAAGAAATGGGACTTAAGAATTAAAGAAGTCACTTAGTTCATTATGTAAGCCACCAAGGGAATCAAAGAGCTGAAAAGAAATTTATGAAGAAGCATGATAAAGGCAAAGGGTCATTAAAAATCAATGATGGCTCTTTGAAAATCAAGAAGAAGGTATCAAAGGGCAATAATTGTCAATTTTGTAGGAAATCAGGACATTTTCAGAAGGATTGCCTAAAGTGTAAGTCTTGGTTCGAAAAGAAGGGTAAGCTTAATGCTCGTGTATGTTTTGAATCAAACTTAACTGAAGTTCTCCATAATACATGGTGGATTGATTCTGGATGTATGACTTGTGTTTCTAATACTATGCATGAATTCCTTACAATCCAAACCATAAGCCCAAATGAGAAGTTCATCTTCATGGGGAATAGAGTGAAAGCTCCAGTAGAAGCAGTCGGGACTTATTGTTTAAAACTTGACACTGAACATCATTTAGATTTACTGGAAACTCTTTATGTACCTAGCTTATCTAGGAATTTAGTTTCATTATCTAAACTTGATGTTACTGGATACTCTTTTAATTTTGGTAATGGATGCTTCATTTTATATAATCATAATGATCTCATTGGTACTAATGTTCTTTGTGATGGTTTATATAAATTGAAATTAGATGGTTTGTTTGTTGAAACCGTTTTAACTTTGCATCATAATGTTGGCACTAAACATAGTTTAATGAATGAACGATCTGTTTTCTTGTGGCATAAACGTTTAGGTTACATTTCTAGAGAAATGATGGAAAGATTAATAAAGAATGAAATTTTTCCTAATCTAGATTTTACGGATCTAAATATTTGTGTGGATTGTATTAAGGGAAAACAAACAAAGCATACAAAGAAAGGAGCGACAAAAAGCATTCAGCTTCTTGAAATTGTGCATACTGATATTTGTGGACCTTTTGATGTTAGTTATTTCGAAAGGAAAGATACTTTATCATTTTTATTGATTATTATTCACTTTACGGTTATGTCTACATACTACATGAGAAATCTTAGGCAGTGAATGCCTTAGAAATTTACTTGAATGAAGTAGAAAGACAATTAGACAAAAAGGTAAAAATTATTAGATCTGATAGAGGTGGTGAGTATTATGGAAGATACGATGAAACTGGGAAACACCCAGGTCCATTTGCTAAGCTTCTTTAGAAACATGACATTTATGCTGAATACACAATGCCTGGTACACCACAACAAAATGGTGTATCAGAAAGGCGTAAAAGAACTTTAATGGATATGGTTAGGAGTATGTTAATCAATTCAACTTTACCCATATCCTTGTGGATGTATGCCTTGAAAACTGCCATGTATTTGTTGAATAGGGTTCCTAGTAAGGCAGTTCCAAAGATACCTTTTGAACTATGTACGAATAGGACACCTAGTATAAGGCACCTACATGTTTGGGATTGCCAGGCAGAAATAAGGATTTATAATCCGCAAGAAAGAAAACTAGATGTAAGAACAATCAATGGATATTTCATTGGTTATCCAGAAAAGTCAAAGGGTATATGTTTTATTGTTCTAATCATAGTACGAGAATTGTCGAAACTGGAAATGCAAGGTTCATTGAAAATGGTGAAATCAGTGAGAGTACAATTCCACGAAAAGTTGAAATTAAAGAAGTTAAAGTGCAAGTCCCTTTAGCTTGTGTCTCTAGCAGTAAGGTGATTGCTCCTTTAATTATTGTTACAAACAATAATGAAGAAGCACAATACAATAATTAGCTCATGATACATAATGAACCTATTGTGGAAGAACTGCAGGAAGTATCATTAAGGAGGTTTCAAACAGAAAGGAGACCAACTATTTTGAATGACTATGTGGTATACCTACATGAAACAAAAATAGACTTAAGTATTGATGATAATGATCCAATTTCATTTTCACAAGCTGTAAGCTGTGATAATTTTGAGAAGTGGTTAAATGCCATGAAATAAGAGATAAATTCCATGGAATGTAATGATGTTTGGGGACCTTATACAATTACCAAAGGGTTGTAAGAGAGTTGGTTGTAAGTGGGTCTTCAAGACTAAACGTGACTCTCATGGCAACCTTGAATGTTACAAGGCTAGACTTGTTGCTAAGGGATTTACTCAGAAAAATGACATTGATTATAAAGAGACGTTTTCATCGGTCTCACGAAAGGATTCTTTCGGGATTATCATGGCATTAGTGGCCCATTATGACTTAGGGCTACATCAGATGGATGTGAAAATTGTCTTTCTTAATGGAGATTTAGAGGAGAATGTTTATATGGACCAACCAATGGGGTTTTCAGTTGAGGGAAAGGAACACATGGTGTGCAAACTAAAGAAATCTATATACAATCTTAAAGCAAGCTTCCTGCCAATGGTATTTAAGGTTTAATGATATCATTGCTTCCTTTAGATTTAAGGAAAATACTGTTGATCAGTGTATATATCTGAAGGTCAGTGGAAGTAAGTTTTTTTTTTTTAATTCTATATGTTGATGATATCTTGCTTGCAACTAGCGATCTTGGTCTTCTTCATGAGACTTAGAAGTTTCTTTCTAGAGACTTAGAAATATTCCGCAATAGATCACAAGAATTGTTAGGCTTATCTCAGAAAGCATATATCAATAAAGCATTAGAGAGATTTAGGATGGAAAGGTGTTTAGCATCACCTGTTCCAATTTAGAAAGGAGATAAATTTAGTTTCACACAATGTCCTAGAAATGATATGGAATGAAAACAAATGGATGCAATTCTATATGTGTCAATTGTTGTTGCATCTATCACGGAAGTTGAATTTGTAGCATGTTTTGAGGTTACAATTCAGGTTAATTGGTTGCGGAACTTTATTTCAGGGCTTGGAATTGTCGATAATATTGCTAGGCCGCTGAAAATGTATTGTGATAAATACTGTCGTCCATATTGAGTCCTGAAATACTACTCCTAGATCTTTCTTATTGAGTCTAGCTCCAATTGAATTTTTATACGAGCAATGCTCAATTGGTTGGATTGGAATAATGTGCACTATTAACATCAAGTTTGTCCATATAGAAACAACATTACTAAAAATGTAGTCTTTTACGACGCACATTCTAAGACGGTTATCGGGTACCATCTTAGAATGTGACGCGGTGGCAAACTTGTAATTAGTATACCTGAAATTTCTTTTTACAACGCACATTCTAAGACGGTTGTTAATAATTGCCTTAGAATATACTTGGGTGGAAATTTTGTAATTATTGGCAAAACAGCAACGACGGTTTTAAGAGAAAATCACCTTCGTTCCCACTAATTAATTACCACGTGTGCACACCCAGGGCTAAGAATTGGTAAGGGCTTGACGTTCAGCCTTCTCTTGCCTTCGTTCAAGATCAGTGATTAAGGATCCTCTTCCTCCTTCGTTCACACTCACTCTCTCTCAGAAGATCCTCTTCCATAATCTCGCGCCACTTCTTCGCCGCTCTCGCCTGCGTCGAGCTGCTTCCTCGCAGGTTCCCCGCTAATAGGTACGGTGTCTCCAGTGACGGATCCCAAACCATGCATTCACACGAAGCCCAGACCGTTAAATTTCCGTGCATCGGCGATTCCTCACACGGTGCAGTTTGCCGTTGAGTGCGATTACTCTAACTACGAAGAGGTTAGTGGCACGAATAGTGACGAAGGACTAGAGATCACGAATCTTGGGATCGCTCCACAGATCGTAGATGCTCTGGCCAAGAAAGGGATTGCGAAGCTCTTCCCCATTCAGGTAACGTCTATTCGCTGTGTTCATTAGTTTTCGTTGGGAAAAATTGTGACTTCTTTTTTGTTAATAGGTTTTCTGCTTTGTTAATTGATGTTCTCCTATTCGTGTGCCCAAAGTAGCTTGAAATGATGTTGCCTGTTGAGGTCTGGGAAGTTCTAGAAAAGGATTGAGTTATATGGCAGTTTGTTGTATACTATCATTTAGATGGTTTGGTTGTCATGTAATTGCCATATATTTAAGAGGAAACATCTCAGACTTGCTATGGGATAAAATTCACAAGGTTTCAACATCTCTTGCATTTTCTCTCTTTCGACTGGATGTAAATAAAATACTGTCATACTCAGAATACAGTGAGTAAATCTAGCATTTTTCACTATGTTAGGGGAATGAAATGGGAACAAAATGATGGTAATGAAGACTCTTGATTAATAAATGAACATTTCCTATATATACTACAGTGTCTTATAGATATCTTGGTTTGCCTTAGATGCTTTGTCTACATGGTTAAATTTAATTTGTTAGATAATCGCAATAAGTTTAAATAATTTTTCTGCATTTTATTAATAAGCATCTCCTTGAGCTATGCTAGGATATGCTTGGAAGTTGGAATATTAAAGCAAATGATCCTGGAGAGAATCTTACAATATGAATTTCAGTTCATCATCTCGAGCATGGAAACTATTTTACTGCTAGTCGGAAAGCCAAAAAGTTGTGCCCATCCCCAGAGTCAGATCATGCAGTTTTCTTTTGGTTGATGCCTCATAAAGTTGCAGTATGAATATATTGGCATGTAAGTTTCTTTTGTGCTATACTTTCCTCTTACTGTGTTTTTATTGTTTAGTGAAAATGTTGTTAGACTATGATAAGTTTTCTTTGGCAAGCAATGTAAGAGGTTTGAACTTGACATCACTGGAATTTGAAATGTGATTGGAACTGAAATTTACTGAGACCAGCTCCTTGCACTTAGAGGTAGCCCTCTATACTGAACAAAAATGGGGATTAGGGACTAAACTATTGACCATGACATTATAGGGACTACTACCATTTCAAGCTCAAGCATGAACTTTTCCAAAAGCTTAAGCTAGTACTTGAAGGTTTATTAATGTTCTTTTATATCTAACAGTTTCATATTTCTACCCGAATTAAAATCTGCTATATTTTTGCTTTTGATAGATAAAAACATGTACATTATAGAAAAGCTATTAAATTGATAGAAATTGATATTTTTAATATATATATATATATATATATATATATATATATATATATATATAAAATTGTGTACTCCTTTGGATTTGAATAATGATTGCTTTGACATACTAAAGTAGGGTTATCCTGTAAATAGTTTTTAACTAAAATTTGGTTGTGTGCATAGTTCTTGGAAACAGAACTTATAGATAAATGTTAATACTATACTTTTTGACATTCTCTAACAGGATGAACTTATGTGGGTTTCATTTGGTGCGCCAAATATACTCAATTGGAAAGTGTGACCTTCATAAAATTAGACAATAATAAAAAAGTGTATTGAGAAGAGTATGTCAAAAAAAAGTATGTCTTTACATTTGCTCATACTTATAACTCGATAAGGAATAAATTGATGCCATTAGCAGGAAAGCATATGACTTAATCTACTCTAGTCAGTTATATGCATTAAATTAATATCTTCATTGATGCATAGAAGTACATGATAGAAAAACAGTGTAAGGAAAATACTATTGCACTCATTCTATCCTTCCAAACTAATGAGCTATCCTAATTCCTAACATGCTATGGATTGGTATTTTGTATATTAGTTATAGTAACTAGGGAGCTTCGATTCTGCAGCTGCCATATACTTGGGTGGGTTGGGGGCAGCCGGAATGGTATCAACTACATAATGATGCTCTCAGATTTGTCATTCAGGCTTTTTAGGTGAACACTAAATATTTTTTTAGTGGCTCAGAGGGGAAGAAAACATTTAATTTCAATAGAGTATTTGGTCCTTCTCCAACCCAAGGTTGGTCTTAGACTCTTAGTTTGTCCTTCCTTTAAAATTGTTGCTACTTAGTGTGTTTTCAATATTCATTCAAGAGAACTTGCATAAAAGTTATGTTCATATTTGTTCAACTAGTATCAAAGTAAACAAGTAGAATTTAAGTCTACAAAAAAGATTCCAAATTCCAATCCAATTAATAGAAGTTGTCCAAAGCAGAACAAGACAAATGGCTAAGCAGTGAAATAGTGTAAGCTAAATGATTGTACACCTGTACGTTCAAATTCTCAAGACAATTCAATTAATACACAAATGATAGTCCCTAACATATAGTTGTCAAAAATGATAAGTAACATGCAGGTGGTAAACATGTAGGTTTAGTATTATTATTTCGGTTTACTTTCCCTGCATGGCTGCACTATCATCAACCTTAAATGGGGTTGATAGGTATGGCATAAATGTTTTTATAAGAGCAAAATTATTCTCACTCAATGATGATAAAATATAATAAATGCTAAAATAAATTACAGTGTCATTTTTTTACTTCGCATGTATATTCTAGGAAATAGAATCTTGTTTGAGTTGAATATGATTATTTGATAGCTAAAGTTTTCTTTCTGAAGTATCTAACTTAATTAATTTCATAAGTATCTAAGTTCAACCCATTAGTTAAATTAGAATAATATTGAACACCAGACACGGAAATTAAAGAAAGTTATATAAAAAGATCCAAAAACTTAAAATATATAAAAACCAATAGTAAATATAAAAAGACAGTGTTGCATTAATGTTATGGGAAACAACTATTCTATTTTTCTTGTAGTTTACCTTTGTTTCTTTTATAAACTACCTCCAACCTTTCCCTTACCTATGATATTACATTTACCCTTTTCCCTCTAAAGGATGAGGAGAAATGCAAGAGTTCATTGATTGGCCTAATCTTAGTAGATATGATCAGTTTAATTCTATACATTTATATTTTTAAAGATATATATGTCAAATGTTGCATAATCCTTATCTGCTATAATTAATATAATTAATGTATCAGTTTAATGGATAATACACTTCTATGCTCCCCCCTCCTCCCTCTTAATTTATTTGTTGAAATGTTTGGATTAAGATTTAAATCAACTTTGGAATATCTTGAAGTAGGTTGTATTTTTTACCTAATTTTTTTTTTCAACAACTATGCTTCTAGGCTATTATAGTTGCAGTGGGATTATTTTGTAGTCATTATTTCTTCCTCTCTCTCATTTCCCCTCTTTATCCTTGTAGTTTGGAATCAAATCTGTTGTTTTAAATCCCGAGTTGCCTCAGAATTCTCATCTCCATATTCTTGAGGTATGCAATGCCATCCTTATTTGCTACAAACAGGATTTGTTCTATTCTATCTTTCTGCCCCAGACTGGTTCTCTACAGCCTATCCTTCTATAGATTGGCATTTCCTAGATGCAGTTTGGCCCACCATCTGTGTTCCTAAATGCAGTGTAGCCTTGTCCCAATCCTACGGCTCTAGGTTTAGGCTATACTTTTAGCATGTTTAGTTGTTACAGCCTCAAGCTCAATATCCTTTAGATTGACTCGTAGTGTTAGCATATCGACGGGATATATTAGAGTAGACTGGTAGTTGTTACAACCTCAACCTCAAGCTCAATATGCTTCAAGTTGAAAGGGCTTTTGCATGAATAGCTGTGTTAAATATAAATCTTAAAAACAGTGATGCGTGCTTAAATTTTTAACAAAGAAACTATTATTGACCCATGCTTATTAATTTAAGTTATAAAAATTATTTTTCTTTAATGAAATATTAGCAGGTTTTAAACTTTTTATATAAATATAGTAATTAAGGTAATTAGAATAAGTATATTTTCTAATTTGAAATAATTAAAGTCATTATTAGTATATGTTTTAATTAAGGTAATTAAGATTATTTTAAAAATTTTTATTATAATAAATTATAGGGACATTTTATGCAATTGAGCAAGAAAATTTTAGAGAAACTTTTTATATTTTTAATTCAGAATTATTTAAATATAATAATTGAGATAATTTGAATAATTATATATTCTGATTTGAAATAATTAAATTAATTATTATCCACACATATATATGTCTTAATTAAAATAGAAAAAAAAATTAATTATATAAAAGAATGTTGTCTGACATTATAATATATATATATATAATAAATATTTTTGTGTATTTAAATTACCAGAAAATATATTTAACATGTTACCTCAAGAGATATACTTAATATAAAAATTTTGGATATTTAATCTTAATCTATAAGCTCACCCTGATATATATTAAAGTACTACCTTATTTTTGTTTATTTGTGTGTTTGGAGGTTTTTTTGTTCGGCATTCAATTAATTCCCTTTCATGAAAACAATGGTATGGAGAATAAATTCTCTAATCCAACACAAACATGTTTTCATTATCTATTTTGTATAATAGAATTGTATTTCGTTTGAGAATATCTTTTGAAATAAACAATGTTTGGGGGTGGGAAAAGCAGAAACCAGATTGGGAATAGCAGAGTCCTAAACTAGTAAACATAGTTGCAAAGCCCGTTTCAATTATTTGAAATCAAGCCCAGACCCATTCTATCAGTCCACCCTATATACTTCTTCCTCCAGCCACACCAAACCCTAGCTAGGGTTTCAATGGTACTTTCTCTAATCCGAAGATATTGCTATTTGATTTTCCTACATTTTATTCTGCTTACTTCATTGATTCCAATTCTTACTTTCTTCTTCTCTGCGATTTTGTTTGCAAGTGTTAGATCTGTACCCGCCTAGCAATTGATTTGGAAAAGTCCAAGCTTCAAAGATGAGGTATTCATTCTCTCATCTTCAACTTATCTTTGTTCAAATTTCTTAGTTTGTTCGTACGTTTTATTGTGAAAGCAATGTTGTTGATTGTTTTTCGTTGATAGCTGATGTGTACTTTGCGTGGTCTTACTGTGTATGATGTTAATGAAAATTGTTCGGTGAAAATTGTGCATTTGGAAAATCTATGTTTTGTGTTTTCTGATCTGTATTGGGTGTTGGTTGTTATAGTAAGCTTTAGAGTGATGCTTTTAGAGAAGCTATCTCAGGAATCATGACTGATTCCAAGGAAAAGAACAGGAAATTTGTGGAGACCATTGAACTCCAAATTAGGCTGAAAAACTATGATCCTCAGAAGGACAAGCGTTTTAGTGGCTCTGTTAAGTTGCGTCACATTCCTTGCCCCAAGATGAAGATTTGTATGCTTGGAGATGCCCAACATGTTGAAGAGGTAATAAGCTGATCTAATTATCAAACCCTTGTGTGAGATTTTCAATTGGGTGCAATAATATATTGCTTTGCTGACTGTGTTTGCTTCTTTTTCATTTATAACATAATTTATAATTTACTGGTGTGGTACTTGATATGATTGTAAGAGTTACTGATTGCTTGTAATGGCTATTTTTCTTGAATTACTTTGAAATAAGAGACAAATTTGTTAATTTTGTAACCACAATACAAGATGAGTGGTGCCATTCTTTTAGGTTTGTTGGCAGTTATTTTAGTGTGTTTTAGAATTTTAATATATTTTTCAACAGTTATCACTCAATTGTTGATAGCCTAATTTGTTGTGTTAATGTCTATTATTCGAATCTGCAGGCTGAGAAGGTAGGATTGGACTACATGGATGTTGAGGCCTTGAAGAAGCTTAACAAAAACAAGAAATTGGTGAAAAAACTAGCCAAAAAATATCTTGTTACTCAACTTCTTCAACAAGTGATTATTAGTGTCAAACAATATCATGTACGAAATTAAAAGTGTACTATAGGGACTAAGTAATTATACCTTACTAATTTATCACCGGTTAAAAACAAGTCATTGTCTCTTATTGTGGGATTTTGTGACTTATTTTATTTTCATTTTCCTTTGTGAATAGTTATTCTCTTGGTATGGGCAATGTTCCATAATTATGGCTACAATCTGTTGGCATCTCCTACTATCCAAGCATATTAGACGCCAGTTATGTTCCTGTTGTTATTGAAGCTTTGGCAACTATTAGAAGCAACTGTTTGTGTGCAGAAAACAATAAATTTTCATTGATAAAATGAAATTCTGGAGTGTTAATTTTAAGGTGCATGAAACAAGTTTAGCGAGCTTTTAATTAGCTAGCTACTTAGTGACGTAGGGCTTTTGGGTGGGATGGAGTGTAGTAAGCCCAACTTCTCCCTTCAGAGTCCTTAATAACGAAAATATATGGAAGAAAGATCTTAAATCAATTGTGTATGTGAAAATATATGGAAGAAAAATAATGTCTCTTACACCCAGAATGATGGTTGTCTTGTGCCCATGGCCACCCTTCACCGACTTAAGCTGCTTGAGTTGGGATAACTCTATGTACACTCAAGCTTCACACATGGATTCATATTAATGTTAGATATTATGTTGTGATATCCTTTGCCAAGATTAAGAAGCTCGTCTTTGTAATGTGGCATTGGCATTGTATATTTGAATCAAACATCCCATATTCTATTATTACCTTTGTTCTATTGATATTTCAAGCACCCCTTGTATTACGAACTATGTCATGGCAGAACTCGAGAAGTCAGGCCAAAAATATCATGTAGCTCTAAGGTAGATGTTATGTCTTCTTGATTATTAGTTTATATTTTCAAACATTTGAGATTTACATATAAAAAAGGCGAGGCAATGCATGAGGGAATTCCCTTAGAGTGAGGTATGGGGAGGGTAGATAAAAATTCTTGGACTTTATTTTCCTTTGAAATATCATGGTTTTTTTGTTGCCATATGATTGTTCATATAATTTCATCCATTATCACATTCTATTAAGGATAGACATGTGAAGGATCTATTACAAATGGATTAAGTTCCAAAGAGCAATTCATTTCTCTTTAAAAGACTTTATTTTCCAATGGAACATCATGTTTTTTTGCTGCCATGTCATTGATCACATTTCTTGTATGATATATCCCTCAATCTAGTAGAGAAAAGGAATTATATTATTCTTGTTTCAATTTCTAGGTGTATTTATTTATCCCTTTTATACATAACAAGATTGCCAAGGATCCTCGATTTCAGAGAATACTATGTATTCATAAAGGGACCTATGGTGATGACTGCCTTGTTGAGAGAGTTACTCAGGTGTGATATATTTTTATGAGCTAAATGCTAAGGAGCATTTGGGAGCAATTTCATTATCAAGATTAAATAATGATTTTTTAGGCTGGATGACAAATAGTCTTTTTACTGTTTATTTTTAACCTGTATTGCGATCCTGGGGAATAGGAAAAGAAAACAATTTTACATTTTTGTTTTGTTCAATAATGAAGGCAAGAACAATACAAGATCATGGTAAATTTTGTTGATTGGAAAACCCTTGTAAATTGGTTGTTGCCAATTTCCTATTATATGGGACCATGATATTTTAAATCTCTTAGTAGTGCATGATCATCTAGATCAGTAAACAAAATTCTACCACTACTTTTGTGATGCATATTGAATAGAATATTGGAATCGAATACAATATCACCCCTCTCAAGTTGTAATTTGGAACTATGACAACAATTTTAGCAATTTTTTCCCTCATTTTTAAATTCATGGCTAAGAAATGGATATTTATGAGTATTACTTGCTTCATTCTTGCTGTTAAGGAACTCATTCCCAAATTCTCTACTTTTGCAATTTATATTCATCTATTCAATATTCATTTAGGTTAATAGTTTTATTAGAAATACTTTCAAATAAAAGTAACTGTTGAAAATGATGATGATACTTTTGTGGTTCCCATCAATGTACGTCTTATTTAAAGATACCAGAGAGAAAAAAAATAAATAAATACAAAAAAAGTCCAAAAAGAAAAATTAAACTAATTCTACGACGGTTCTTGGACTAACCGTCTTAGAATAATTGAGATGCTACAATTGTCTTAGTATGTGGTTTGGGAAGATGAGAATCTAAGACGGTTGTTGCTACAACCGATTTAGAATGTCTTTGGAATTTAAGATGGTTATAGAATAACCGTCATAAAAAGGCGATTAAAGTGAAGACTTACTAAGACGGTTACTCTAGGAATCGTCTTAGTATACATAATAAAATAGTGACTTTCTAAGACGGTTATCCAAATAATTGTCTTAGATTCTAAAGACATTCTAAAACAGTTATTTTATAACCGTCTTAAAAAATTAACTTTACGACAACGATTTAACTCAATTGTCATAATATATTTTTGCCTTTTATGACACTCATTTTTATGAAACCGTCGTAAAATGTTCGATTTAACTGACTTAATATGTCCCTTTTCCAATGGTGCAAATTATGGAGGAGGTTAAAGTCTCGTGCTAATGTTGCTTACAAAATGAATATATTGTATTTTCATTCTTAGAGTCTCTAGTTGCTAAATAATAATAATATGTATGTGTCAACTAATTAATATAACTTTATATTAAAGCAAGTAGAGAAATGTGTCTCTTACTCTTACTGTATTGGCAAATCACAATTACCTTAATATCTTGAAAAAAGTGAGACTATTCTTGATTAATTAGTTATTGAAGGTCATATGCACTCAGAAGTAGATGTTCATCTAGTTTATAAATTTTACTTCAATTTTTTTATAGGAAAATTGAATTCCTAATGTTTCTCTCTCCCCATTTTGTTTTATCTCCCCATTTTGTTTTATCTAACTATCTGTCCATTTTTAAGCCTTATAGTGCATACTTGGAATAAAAGAAAAACTATAGTGTGGTTTAGGTGCTACGCCCAGTAGGTGCTCCCAATATGGTTCAGATGTTAGGAGATTAAGTTGAGGAAATAAAAGTAAAGAGCAATTATTGTAAAATGCAGGGTGTTGCATAGGGTGGTGATTTGAAGCATATTGACTCAATTGTTTTTTTTTTTTTTTAATTCAAAGGATTATTTGTGTGAGGTTGAATTGGATTCTTGACATGTGGCTACAAAGCTTGAATGACAGTATGACGTTAAATTCGGTTGCAATTGACATGAATTTATTAGTTAATTTTTACGTACATATATTTCAATTTCTTTTAAAAAAATATTGGCTTTTACTTATTTACATCTTTTGTAATTATTTTTAGAGTCTTACGAAGATTTCTAACAATGCTATTCAAAAAAATATTTTAATGTACTCTATTAAATACTTTTAAGTACTCAAGAAGCAAAATGTACTAAATTTTTTTTGGTTTTTTTTTATATAATAAATACACTTTTGTTTTCTTAAATAATGTGGTGTTTCCATAAAAAAATAATGTGGTGTTAAGACATCATTAAAGTTGAACTTATTTTAATTTTCACGTTCTTAGTTATTCTAAAATTTTTAGAAGTAAAATTGTCATTTTTTATATTGATGCATATTAATTTTATTTCTAATTATGATTATTATAATTATTTGAATAAAACAAAAATATATAATTGAACGTATTAAATTTTGTCAACTAATATTCTTAAACAACTTCCGCTAAGTTTGTTTTCTTAAGAAAATGTTTTTATTTGGGATTTTTTTATATTTTTATCCAACTGTGATTAGAAAGATTAAAGTGACGTGCATACTAAATTTTTTATTTGAAAATTTCAATAATTTATATAATACTTTATTCTTTTTTCTCTAATACATTAAATTAATAAATGAAAAAGTACATCTTGCATAATACTTGAATTTTCGTTTATTATAAGTTTGAGTTTTCTTGAAAAATTAAATTATATTTTAGCCTTTTAGTTTCTTTAAAAAAATTTTAAAAGTCCATCTAAAATTGGTAATGTTAAATTTTACTCCTAAAGTTTTCTAGGAAGTAATATAAAAGAAAAAGATATTATTCTGATAAGACTTTCTTACAAAGTAGTCTCATATCTTTAGACTTTTAAAATTACAATATTACAACCTCCTAGTTCATAATAAATTCATTTCATTTTTTTAATATTTTTTATAAAATTTAAAATATAAGTAGATTTTTCATATCATTTAATTATGCTATAAATAATTGATTCTATATCATATACTTTATTATTCGTTTTTAAAGAAAATAATTATACTCATAAATTATTTTTAATCACGCGTACCTTCAACCAATGAGATATGCACATTATACAATCTATACTAAATATATTTTAATATATCATTTTCTTCATGTTTGTTTCGTTAATCACATTTTTTTAGGCGTGATTGATACTTAAAATGTGCTAATATTAAATAAGGTTATATTCAATCCAGATATGAGTGAAGTATTTCATGATGTTATGTTGATATGTAATATATACATTCGTATTATATTTGCTTTTCCGCAAAGGCTTTCGTCTTACTGTATTATTTTCATTAAACATACATCTTTCCTTTTGTGCAAAAAATATATAACACTAATTAATTTCAAAATAATAATAATTACTGTATTATATTTTTAAAATGAATAAGAAATTGGTACACGCCGACACGGGTTACTTAGTAGTATGTAATAAATTTCTTATTAAAATCTGCCTCCGTAGCATAGTGGTAGTGCGTAAACATACATCTTTCTTTTTGTGCAAAAAATATATAACACTATTTGATTTCAAAATAATAATAATTACTGTATTATATTTTTAAAATGAATAAGAAATTGATAAACGCCGGGGTTACTTAGTATTGTCTAATACATTTTGGATAATTTTTTTTTAAAAATCTGCCTCCGTAGCATAGTGGTAGTGCGTTCGCTTCGTAAGCGAAAGGTCGCGAGTTCGATCCTCGCCGGGGGCTTTTGTATACGTTTTCTTTTTTTCCTAATTTTTAAGCTTTTTAGTTTAATCAAACTAACAAACAAAAGTATTGTTACCTTTTACCCTTTGAATTGGAAATTTTATAAAAACTTGTGGATTGGGCTAAGCCAAACAAAAAATTTGTAGATTGGGCTCAACGATAAAAATCTTCATCCTCAAGTAATAAAAACGTTTTTCCTGCCTGATTTGTTTTTGGTAATATAAAAATTACAAACAACAGGAGCTAGCGTAGTCATTAACTCATTATCAATAACGTAAAAAAAAATACAAAAAGAAACTCGTTACAAATGATTTAATGAATATATTCAGTTTTGGAATCTCATATCTTTTAGAAATGGGAGCAGCATAAAATGAGTATCTCCCCACAAAATCTACTCAAGGATGGAAATATGGAGTCATATTGTTGGAAGACGCAGCTCGTTTTTGCTACAAAACATTACCTATTTACCCCTATTAATGTTTCACCAGTTATTGTAATGATTTGGTTCCTAGGTAGGAGACAAGTCAGTCCCTAAACTCATCGAAGCCTCTCATGTTTCACCGGTTCCGTTTGTTCATAAGAGTATTTCTAATACAAGAATTTAATCCGTGCATTCATAACTTTTTTTTCCAGGAGCATAGAGTAAAGGCGTTTCTCAATTCAGAGTCAGAATAAAATGGTTTGTAATTGTGGTGAAAAGTGCACATCGCGGATGAGCCATAGGAAAAATAGGGTATCTTGAAGTCCAACACGAATGAAGATAATGTCCAAATAAATTATATAATTAGAGAAAAATCTTTATCTTATAAGTCAATTTTGTAAAGTTGAGCTAAACTCACGAACCACTCACTTTTTGATATGGTACTTATCAAAAGTTGAATTAAACTCGCGAATCACTCACTTTCTGACAGTAATGTATTATTGTTGTTAATCAAATTTTTTTTACACATAAGAAATCAAATCTAGATTTTCTCATTAAATAAATTATTATTTTTTATATGTAAACATAATATGACCTTACATTATTACGTTATATATTTATGGTTTTTTTACTAGTTAGGTTCTTTATTATTATTATCTTTGTCCCTAAGTATAAGACTTTTATTTTATATTTATTTGTCCATTTTTATAAGACAGTTGTCTTTTATATTAGTTATTTATTTATCAAAATATCATTTATTACTTTGCAATAAGTGTTTTAAATAAAAAATATAAATGCACTCTCTCGTGAGGACAGGAGGAAAAAAAACTAATACACATTAATGAAATAGGTAGAGAGTAATTTGTGGAAAGAGACAAATGGTGAGTTCAATAATTTTAAGGATGATTTTAAAAAAATAATATAAATTATTAAAAAAATTTAATACTACTAACTCAATTAATCAACTTTTTTAAAGGTATAAATTAGTTAAAAGAAAGTTTTATATTTATGAACTATGGTAGTATGTAGGAATTAAGTACACCAACTAGTTTTTATTCTAGTGATAAAACTCAATGTAAATTGAGTTCTTATCTTAATTTTTTTAGTAAGCTTTGACTTTAATAGTAAGACAATCGAAAACAATTCTACAAAGTTATCTCTTTTAAAATATAAGAACTCTCATTTTGACTTTGAAAATTATTTTTTCAATGCTTATGCAAATTCAGTTGTTCTTGCTAATATAAATAACTTCTATAAGAACTTAATAAAAAAATCATTTGCTACAATACTATTCTCAAGTTGCTTATTAACTTTAAAAACCAACATAAACAACTTATTGGAATTGCTCTTTGTCTTGACCGTCTCAACGCCAATTATATATGTAACCAGCCTTAAGGGTGATAAAATTTTATTATTCTTAGAATTTTTTTAAATTTAAATTATTGAGTGATAACATTTATTGTCATATTAATAGTTAATTTATTAGTAAAATTTTGCAATTTAAAAATATGCATATATATGTTATTACTTTTTGACGTCATATATAGATGTTATTATTCAGTTAAAAATTTATATGAAAAACAATTACATTTGCTTTAAACTCCAACAAAAATCCAGCATTGAAATAAATATGGAACTTAAATTTTAAAAAATAATAATATGTTTCATAAAAAAATGTAAGGGAGGTGTATTCATTTATGATTTTAAAAGATTATTTTGACTTAAAAAAAATCATCTGGATTTTAAAAAGATTTTGTAGGAAAGTAATGACTTTTAAGATTTTTTTAGAGTAAATAGTCATTTTCGTTTCTGAATTTGTAAATTGTTGATAAGTTTTTCCCTGAAAGATTAAAATCCAAAATTTCGTCTACGAAAATGTAAAAAGTGTGACAAATTGATTTGACCGTTAACTTCCATCCGTTACAGTTAATAAAATAACCTATGCAGTACAGAGAGACAAATTTGTCACAAAAATATTAATAAGTTATCATTATTGGACCTAAATGTTAGCAATTTTTTGTGGACGAAAATGTCAATAATATTTTTTGGACGAAAATGTTAAGTAATTTTTATTTTTGACCAAAATGTCAATATGTTTCCATGGGATAAAAATATCAACAAGTTATCATTATTAGACCAAAGTGTTAATAATTTCCTATTGTATCAAAATGTCACTAATTTTTTATTGCACGTAAATGTCAGTAATTTTTTTGTTAAACCTAAATATAAATATGTTTCTATTAGACTAATTTATTAGACCCCAAATACTTTTAGTAAAATAAATATACTAATATGATTATATAAAACGTTCAAAAAATTAACACAAAACTTAAATATGATATGATATTAAACATTAAATAAGAGATTTTTTCTAATAACATTTCAATTAACGTCATTGAACACTTTTCTTTGGGTATTTTATATTATTGTAAATTTTGAAACAAATTAGAAATATATACACAAATATCTAATAAAAACACTCTTATATATATATATATATATATATATATATATATATATATATATATATATATATATATATATATATAATATTCCAAATGAAAGTATAACAGACTTAACATGAAATAAATTCATAAAGTAATTATATATTAAATTCATCTTTAAGTTTTGTAATTTTTTAACTATCATTTTAGTTTACCTGAAATAAATGAGTACATTTCCATTCTAAATGATAATAAACATAAATTTGTTAAAATTATTTACTTTTTTTTTTCCTGTTTTTAGGAAAAAAATTTATCCACATATATATATCTTCTTTCTTAAAAAAATAACCTTAGAACCCTGTTTAAAATATAGCCACAATTAAGAGTTTTCATTATTTTCCAAGTTTGTTTAGTGTATATCATATCACTTTCACAAATTCAAGCTGAATGAGTCACACCTTTTGAGTTATCAATAAAAAAGAGTAAATAATCATTTTTGTCTCTAAATGTGTAAATTGCCGACAAATTCGCTAATAAAAGATTAAAATTCAAAATTTGAGAGAAATTTCTTAAAATTATATTTTACCCTTAAATGAAACGAAATTTGGGGTCTAACAAATTAATCTAATAAAACCATAATGATATTTAGGTTAAACAAAAAATTACTAATATTTACATCCAATAGAAAAATACTGACATTTTGGTTCAATACAAAATTACTGACATTTTGGTTCAATAATGATAATTTACTGACATTTTGGTCCAATAGAAATGTATTGACATTTTTATCTAAAATAAAAATTACTGAAATTTTCGTACAAAAAATTACTAACATTTAGGTCCAATAATGGTAACTTATTGACATTTTCGTTCAATTTATTCAGCATGACTATGTTGGCAATCAATTTTACGACAAATTCGTCTATCGGTACCACGTAGGTTATTTTATTAATGGTAATATACGAAAGTTAATGGCTGGATAAATTTATTTCACTTTTTACACTTTTTTGGACTAAATTTTGAATTTTAATTTTTTAGAAACAAATTTGTCAGTGATTTACATATTTAGGGACGAAAATGATTATTTATCCATTTTTTAAAAGACTTATATAATTATAATTTTTTAGTTTAAATTTTAGTGAATTTACAATAAAATTCATAAAATTTGAAAGAATTTTATCAATTTATAAGATTTGAAATGACATGTATGATTAGAATTTTGTAATTTGAATTTTAATTGATTTACAACTAATGAATTTGATCATAAAATTTGAAAGGACTTTATAAATTTATAAGATTCTAAAAGATTATTTGAAGTTTTATAAAACATTCAAATTTTAACAAATAAATGATAAGTTTTGAATAGAAAAAAAGTAAAATCAATACAACTTTTTACAATCTTTTAAAAAGTCTTTTAAAATCATAGTTCATTCTTTGGAAAGGAAACGAAAGTTACATAAACATACAAAATTAAACTATTGTCTAATCAAATAACAAACTTTGGACTTTAACATCAACACAAAAATCCCGGGGTTCTTAAGTTTTTGGAAAAGGTTCACTCAGCTTGGTGGAAAAGGCTAGGGTTATAGGGGATCCAGTAAGCTTCAGGGGAATTTTTGCAAACAGCTTGCGAACATGGTTTAATGGAGAGGTTTATGAGTTGTTGAAGAAAAAAAATTTCAAAACACACAATCCCAATAAAAAGAGAAAAGAAGGAGAAGCTTATGGCTTTAAAATGATAGAGTTGTCACAAATTTATTTGCTCTATATTATTTTTGTTTAGAAGCTTTGATGTTGTGTGTCGAAGCTAGAAGGTATTTTTTTAATTTCATCACTTCTCAAGCAGAGGACTTTGTTTTCCAAAGGGGTACCTTTTTTTCTTTATTTCGGTGCCACAAGCAGGGATGGTTGGATCAGTAAGTGAGAGATTACTAATAAGAGCTGAATTTGAGGGATATGGACAAGGAAAAAGAGGAAGAAATCGGTAGAAAAAGAAAAACAGTTTGAAAAATTTGAAGGATTTAAATGAAATTATTTGATGGTGTGATATTTATATTTTCTAAAAAAAATTCATAAAATTCATCAAAATCTATTTTAGAAAAAATTTATTAAAATTTGTGAACTTTTAAATACTAGAAAACTTTTTATAAGTTATAAAAAATCTTATTGAATATGAATGAATTTTATTTTATTCTTTAAAAACTCTTAATAATTTTAATTGAACACCATAAAATTTATTTTTATCATTTAAAAATCTTGATTGAATATCACATAAATTTTTTGTAAAAATATTTTAAAATCCTTTATAATCCTAATTAAATACACCCCTAAATTTACACCGACATTTTCCAAATTGCACGCAATATTCTTCTTTTTCTATCCCTACTTAAAAAATATTATACTAACCCCTAGTTATTCGAAAAACATCATACATCATACGTCTGTAAGAAAAGATTGTTATAAATATTAAAAAAAAAACACGGAGATTACCAATTTGAAAAAATTTTACTATAAAAAAATGTTTTCATTAAAATGATAGTAACAAAGTCATATATTTAGTTCATGATAAAAAAAATTGGTTCTTATAAAAAAATTGGTTCTTCTTATAAAAATATTAATTCTTTTTATTTTGCTTATTTTATATACATATTAAATCAATTTATTTCTTTTAATGAGAGGTTATTTGATAAATTTTAGGATATGAAATCACTTTTGACTTTTTTTATCTGAATAGGAAATAAATTGATACAATAGGAAAATGTGCAAAGTTATATTATCCATTACTTTTCAAAAGAGAAATTTTAGGATATGAAATCACTTTTGACTTTTTTTTACCAATTTTAGGATATGAAATCACTTTTGACTTGTATTAATATTAATTCTTTTCCCATAATTTAAAATTTCAAAAGAGGATGAATAGGAAAATATTGTATTAATATTAAAATAAATTCAAGTTTTAGTGAACATTAATTTGATTTTGGTGGTATTGATTTTTTTTTTCAAAAATAAAGATATTGAAACTAACAAAATAAATTAATGCATTATTGGTAGCTTTAAACTATATTAAGATTGATTTTTTTAAATGGATGCAATGTTTATAGATTATTAAAAAATATTTTAAATCATTACCATTGTTAAAAGGTTTTCAAAGTTAATTTTTTAGATTTTATTTGAGATTAACTACATTGTAGATTGAATAAAATTATCATACAGTGAGTTGTTGAAATAATCTCATTATAAAACTTTAATCAATATTCTTTCCGTCTCAAAATAGGTGACATTTTAAGTTATTTTACTTAGATCAATAAAAACTAATAAATAAATAAAAGAAAACATTAGTTTTACAAGGTAAATATTAATGAGTGTTCATTAGTTAAGAAACTAAAAAGAGATTTTTTTTTTATTGAAATGTGCAAAGTTATATTATCCATTACTTTTTTTAAGCTTTCTTATAATTTATCTAATAAATATTTTTTTAATTTTTTAATTAATTCCCTAAAGATACTAACTAATAAGACTCATTTTTGAAAACTAACCTTGTTATTAATATTACATTCATTGAAAAACTAAAAATACACTTATTAGGGGAACTAGTAGAAAAAATCAATTAATATATATTACATTAATTGAAAACTTAACATGATATTTTTTTTTTTGGAACAATAATTATTTCAGATACAACACTTGTTTTAGTACGGTGGGTGTAATTTTTAGGTTTTTTTTTTCTTCATAAATACACTTTTTCTTTCCTACTTTTTTTCAATCTATACTACTTTATAATTTAATTTTCAATATACACTACTTGAGACTTTCTTTCTCCTTTTTATTTTTTTTAATTTAAAATATTATAAAATATAAATATTATATTATATAATTTTTAATTGGTTTTAAAATTACTTATTTATTAAATTAAATTTTATAATTTTGATTTTTATTTTTTTTAAGAAAAAATATATAGATAAAGAAAAATAAAAAAATTGGACAAAATTAGAGTACAATTTTTAGTTACTTTGTATGTACTTTTGTAATTAAATTTAAGTGCTGTTGATATTTTTTTATGTACTTTTGTAGTTAAATCTATGTGGTGTGAAAGTCAAGAGTGACTTAGTGACAAAACAATACTTGGGTGTTCTTAGATTTAGGAGGAATCTAAATGGTGTGCCAGGAGTGGCTTTGAGAATATTTGTAAGCCAGAAGTGGTAGGAAAGAATATTTGTTGTAATCAAGTTTGATTAGTGGAACCTTTTATTGGTTGGTAGACGAGAATTGGACGTAGCTCAGGTTAAGTGAACCATTATAAAACAAAGTATTTTTAGTGCTCTTTGTTAGCTTATTAAAGTATTTCATTTTCCATTATTGACACATTCTGCACACAAGGTTTTCACTAAAAAACAAGTTTTATACCTTATTGAATGTCAGTCTACCTTTTAGTCACTGGACGAGGATTTTTATAAACTTGTTTATTATAGCATCTTCCATTTTGAAAAGCTTTTATATTTTGACTAACACACTATTCAACCCCCCCCCCCCCCCCCCCCCCCGCCTTTTCTAGTGTGATTTGTTATATTTTAGTTGGCATTAGAGCCGAGTCTCTCGGCTTGAGTATTTTAAAAAATATAGAGGAAAGATCCTAAAGTCAAATAGATATGGAAGAAGAATATTCCACAAATAAGCCACCACTATTCAAAGGCATCAAATACGATTACTGGAAGGAACATATGATAGCTCATTTGGAGTTTATTCATATAGACCTCTGGGAGATTGTAGAACATGGCAACTACATACTACTGGACAATCAGTTGAATGAAGTCCCAAAAACCTCTTGGACAAACACTCAAAGACAAAAGTTTCCATTGAAATCTAAAGCTTGAAACGCTCTTCTATGTGCCTTCTTTGAAGAAGAATATATGAAGGTTCATAGATACAAAAGTGAAAAAAAATATGAAACACATAAGCTCTAATGTATAAAAGATCATCATAGGTAAAACACAACAAGTTTAGCTTGTTGACACGTAAGTATGAACTCTTCACTATGGAAGATGGTAAAGATATACAAGTTATGTTTGGACGCTTCCAAACTATTTTAAATGAATTACGTTGTCTTAATTAAACATTTGATAATTATGATAATATTGAAAATTTTTTAAGAAATTTATCCAAAAAGTGAAGACCACAAGTGACAACATTGAGAACTATAAAGAACCTGGATTCCATGTCCATTGAAGAGATGATTGGAACCTTAAAGGTTTATAAGTAGGAACTTCAACAAGATGAAGGATTCAGAAAGGTAAAATCTTTGGCTCTAACAGCACAAAAAGCCAAAGCCTCTTCAACATTCAAAGAATCTTTGGCTCTTCAGCACGTTTTGACATTAAATATTGTTAGCATTCCTCTAATTTTTTTATCTCTCTCATTTTTTAGTCTCTCTAAACTTTTTGGTATTTTTTTTGTTCTTCTAATTTTAAATGCAATACTTTTAGTCCTCAAACGCTAACTAAATCATTTTAAAAACTCGAACTTATTCAAAAAATTTAGACCTATTATATATAGAACACCCTTTAAATTGAACTTCAAAAATATTAGACAGACAAAAAAATATCATTTTATATGGAATTATAACATAATAGTAATTTATAACATTTGTTAAGAGAAAAAATAGTAAAAAACATAGAAACAAAAAAATAGGCACGGCCATTATAATTATTATAGGTTATATACAAAAAGAGAAAATAAATGATACATTTACAGCGTAAAATAATTTTTCTTTGATATTCAATCACAAAATCTTGATGTAAGTTTATTGACTTTAAGTTAATAATAACTATGTAAAAGTTATATATATATATATATATATATGATACAATCGTGGTATTTTTACACAATTATTTTTTTAACTCCTACATTTAATTACTTCCTAAACAGATCTTCTTATATTTAAATATAAATACTAATTTAATTATTTTTTAACTCCTACATTCCATAATCAGGACATAGAAGTAATTATTTTTCATTTTATTTTCTAAAGAAACGAAAGAGATAAAAAAAATGGTCCCATTCTCTAATGTACAACATAAAATATATATAGAGGACCACAAAGCCAATAAATTTTTCTTTACTAGGGATGACGTACGCACTCGTCTGCACGCCTACAAAGCGCATGCAAACTCAACTACAAAAGCGTTCGTGGATTGATTTCTTTCAATTTTCTTTTTGATATATATGAACATGCGCATGTGATTTTTTCTTTTTTCTTTTGTTTCATCTAGCTTTGTACAGTTTATTAGGATCCTTGAAATTTAAAACGAGGATCGTTCGAGATTGTTTCAATAAGACTGACTTATACTGGCCTAGAATATTAAACCAATATATCACAGTAAAATCGTTGAACCTCTAATATAGATCATTTTAACAAGACTAACTCATATTCAACCTTTTAGTCTAATTACATTTCATAAATAAGGATAACTTTCTTTTATCACCAAGATTTACACGCACTCTTGGATTTCATTAACAACTCTACAGCCTTTTACTTTGAAGTCTCAGAATTCAGACATGAACAAAACGTTTAATCCTTCTTTACTTGGAAAATTGAGTGTTTTAAAGTCTTTTAGAGAAAACTGCCCCATCTTATACTGTATTTAGGTATACTAATAGTTAAATGTTAACTTATAATAGCATAACCTTTTCTTTCTAACAGAAAGTTAAATTGTTATTAATAATAAGAATTTCAGATATATATATCAACAATATATGATAGATGCATTATATAACAAATAATTTTATTAATTAAAAATTTGATATATGTTATCAGTACATTAAATATTAGCACAATATGTATATATATAATAACCTTTTTAAATTTATATAAAAAAATATTATATAATAACCTTAAATAATATCTCAAGTCTTGTAGATCAAAAAATATGATTAAAAAAGAAGATTTTACTAAACATAATTAGTTATGATTTAAAATCTTCTCAAAGTTAAGCCAGAAATACTATATACTCTACAATTTATAACAATTATAATGGAAAATCTGATTACAGTTTTCACTTTTTGTTAGACACTTTTATCTTAAATATTTACGATTTTCCATTTTCCATTTTCTATTTAAATTCTCTCTTAATAAAGAGTTATCTTTACACTCATTTTTTATTTAACTTTCATCATCCTTTTCTTTCTTTTATTTTTATTTTTGGAAATGTAGAACTCAAAACATATTATGTCTATATTCGGACTTTAATATTTTAGGCGATGTTATTACAGCTATTGTACCAATAATAATAATAATAATAATAATAATTTCATATTCTTAAAAATCAAAATGTTATAATTTCATTACAATAAATTCATATTTTAAATATTGATAAGTGAAATTACTTTAGAATATTTTTTTTGTTAAAAACTAATCATTAGTAATATATATAATATCTACTAATGAACATTGGTATCATTTTTTAATCATGTCAATAAAAAAATATGATTAAATTGTTGAAATTAATCATATTTGTTGTATAACTTTGATAATTGTGCGTTAATAATATATATTTTAAAACCAAAAGACAATAAAAAAGATAGATATTTAAATACTATAATAAAATTAAATATTATATTAGGAATTATGCTCAAATTTATTATTTGTATATTAGTTACTTTAAAATATATTTCATGACAATAATAATCAAAAATATATAATAATTTTATAAATAATATGCAGTTAAGTTTAAAATAACTCATAATATATATTTCATTCTAATTAATAATTAAAGATATAAAAAATTATGTGATTAATCTACCAGAAAAATTCAATAATGAATTGACAATACACAATATTATAGTTTGTATTGACTAAATAAGTCCAACGACCTATACACTTTAACAGTTTTATGCACTAATAATATAAAAATAATTACTCTATCATTCAATTATAAGTTATCATATAATAAATTTATTAAATTTTATAATAATTAACTTAAAAATCATACTTACATGATTTATGATTATTTGGTAGTGTAAAATTTTTATACTAACATTATAAAAAAAAACTCTTAAAAAGGTATAATATAATGTGTCTTGTATTAGTGATATGATATTTTTTGAATACTTTATTTATCTTTAAGATATAAATTTAAATTAAAATCATGGCAGATTATCTATTTTATTCAATTCTTTGTTGCAATTAGAAATAAAAACAAATGATAAAAGATATCTATAGTGTTCCAATATCTATAAAGTCCTACCACCCACATTAGTCGAGATCATTAGTTGTTTATAAATATTCCCTCCTCCCCTCAACACATCCATACATCTTTCATAAACACAAAATTGTGACGGTCACCGAACATGTGAATATTATCTCGAATGTGACTTACGGATTATTTATAAATATCATCTTTTAACACATTGAGGTGCCTTTTACTAGGATAAAATCAAATATTTTTCTTAATGCGTTTTCTCAATTTTTAATAACTTACAAGTTTAATCATACAAAATATCACTAAAAATTAAAATTATTAATATTGTTTCTTCTAAATTTTACACAAAATTAATTAAATTTAAATGTTATATAATCAAATTAGCATAACTTTAATCTTAAATTATTTTTTATTTTATATATATATATATATATATATATATATATATATATATATATATATATATATATATATATATATATATGGATGAAAAATAAAAAATAAATATTTGATCATACTTTTTTTTTCTTGCTTCATATTGATTATATGAATTATGAAACAAGTCACAAAATTATTATGATCATATGTTATAAAACTAAACTTATACCTTTAATGATCACAAAGCCAAGTTACAGAGCAAGGTTAATTATTTTTTATTTTTCTATTTTATAAATATGAAATATATATTTATAAGAAAATATTTAATAAATTATTTCAATAAAATATAATATTTTATATGTTTTATTTTTTAAATGATAAATAATCTTGTGAAAAATTGACAACTAACGTGATTAATTTCAATAAAAAATACGTATAATATTCTAAAAACACCATTTATATTGAATTATTTGTAATAAATTATAAATTTATTAAAAAATAATTCTCAATATATTTTTATGTATTTATATTATTTTTTATATTTAAATAAACTTGTGCAACACACACATATTACATCTAGTATATATATAATATGATGCTGTTTTTATCTAAAAACAAAGATTATTTGATTCAATTAAATTTACACTTTGTAAGTTTGCCAATTTTATTTTGTTATTAATTATATGCAGAATTTATATACGTTACCATTTTTTCTTTTTTGGTATTTATAATGTCATTTTAGTTGAAAGAGATACCGAACGAATAGTCCAATTAAATGATCTTTCTCTGACTTTTAAAATGAATATAAATATTAAATTTGATTATTTGAATAAAATTAGTCCATTATTAATTATGTAGGTTTGTTTGGTTCAAATTTAATAAAAATTAATTGTAGAACTGAATCAAAATGAACTAATTAATACATTTTCATTGCATCGATAGTTTGAATGTTATCTCCTTTAATATTGAATTAAATTGTTCCAATTTATTTTAATTAATAATTATTTTAATTTCATTTAATGAAAATACTAAAATGAAAAACTTCTTCAATTATTAAAACAACATATAAAATAAAAATTTATATTAATATAATTCTTTTGCCTACAGAATAAAATCATATAAAATAACAATAGGATATATCTTTTAGGACGTGAATTCTTTAAAATGAGCTATTCATTTTAGAGAATAAAAAATTTATTTTAATTATTAATGAAAATTAATGATTAATATTATATGTACATATATTAAAATTAATATAAACCTTTAACTTTTTTTTCAATAACTAAAATTATGCCTTCTCTACTCTTTACTTATTTCATCAGATTCATCTTCTATAGTAAAAAAAAAAAAAAAATACAAAACAAAACTACGAGGGAGTACAAGACTTGTAGTAACCACCCATTCATTATCATAGCACTTTTTCTCTCATTTAACCAAGTCAACACAAATAATGGTTGTGAGCCACACTGGTCAAAAGTTTCACCACTGCCACATAATAAATTGTTATGCATAATTTTGATTTTTTTTCTTTCATTCATTAATTGAAAGGTACATTAACAAGCATCCACATATAAAATTAAGACATACAAGCTAATGAAACACACTATTAACTATATTGTGTAAGCAAATAAAAAGACTTTCCATGATAATGTACTGCCAAGTCTGAATTCTGTCCATATTTCTATGTTTTAAAGCCACTGAAATAATTATATAATTAGGACCACACAGACAAATATATATAAAACTTTTTGGTCACATTTCTCTTTGATGACTCTATTCTAAAGGACCCTAACTGCTGGTCACATTTCTCTTTGATGACTCTATTCTAAAGGACCCTAACTGCTGCAACCACTGAGTCTCCTTATTGTAATTTAATTTTTTCATCTTGGATCTTGTGACATATTATTGTCTACTACACAGACTGCTTTCAAATTCAGTCTCTGCCTGTGATTTTATGTTGCCTCCTTTTCATTGTCAGTGGAAACTGTAGATCTGGAAACATTTTTCTCTTTTTTCCACACTTTGTGTGGATGGATGCTTCCATACCTTCATCAAGATGCTGTCAAATAGGGTACAAAGATGAAGATAGACACAAGACTTATTGCTTACTAGGCTACTACTACTCTCTCTCTTTGCAATATTTCACACACATCTATGTAATATTCAGACCCCCTTTGGACTGTAGCATGCAACTTAACAGCTTTTTTACTTTATTCAATCTTCAAGAGAACATAGTCACATATAGAATTTTCGAGTTTTATACTCTATATATTGATCATATAATATTTTTTATAAGAAATTTGTAACATTTTTTTTTTTATTTTTCATCAAATTGATAATTTTATTTCACAATTCTCTTTTTATTGTACAAAATATGTGTGTGAATTGAATACAATTTTTCTTTTTATATATCAGTAGGTATTATTACATTCTTTCTTTTCCTTTTTAATCTTACTATATATAGGGTGTCATGGTTGGTTGCATCTCCCAGCCTTTTCTTTGTTCAACATTATCTTTAATTAGTACTTTTTCCAACTATGAATTTGTGGCAGACCCTCACATGCAGTAGGTCGGCACGCATTGCTAGCTGCATGCATCGGGAGTAAGTCATTAACCAAAGGCATCAAAAGTTGTTTCTGAATTGGGTTTAAATATAATTAGGACACTTCTTTCCACCACATAGTTGAACAACATTTCAATAAATTGTACGTACCTTTGATTCAAATTAGGTTGCATTACTAGCTTTCTGAATGTTGCTATATACATGTTAATGCACAAGGACATGGTACACATATTTTTAATTAATAATTCATCATTCTTCTTTCAAGACAAATTATATACCACACTACTCTTATAGATGTACACTAAATGAAACTTAGCTTTTTATATATGTTTCATACCGTACCACCCCAACAAGGCACAATTTATTTATATTTTCACAATTCAATTCAATGTTTTCATGTAGTGACATATAGGTAGCAAAGAAAAGAATCATGCATCCTGGAACTAGAACAGATTTATGACAAAACATGCAGCGAGCAAACCGACCATAACAACTGTTGAAAGACAATGATAAAATGCAATATAACATATATACCATCACCATCCATAAGGTTTCCAAAGGTATTATTGCCTTCTAAATAAAAGATATCTATATAAGTTGATGTTAGCTCTAGAAATAACATGTGTCAGTGGTTGCAGTTCTTGTCCAATGGAAAAAAAAAACCCAATTCGCATGTCTGGTCCCTATTTTAAACCAGCACTAAAATAATTGAAAAAAAAGAGAGATGAAATTTTACAAGAGAAATTAACAAACATATACACCCGTTAAGATTATATGACTCTATTTTTAACATACTTTATCAATCTCTTCATTCGGGTAAAATGCATTGCCTTGATGCTAAGCTAAACACTAGTTAACGTGACAAAATGGACGTTTAATTTCTTGGCATAGCAATGTATAAAGTAAAAAAAAGTAATAAAAAAGAACAAAATTATTAAGTAAGCATTAATCAGAATATATACGAGAAGAGGCTTGATCAAACACATTACCTTCTGTAAAATTAATTTTAATTATATATTATATATAAGAGCTGCTTCTGCCAGCCATATATTAAGCTCTCAAGTCGTGGAATGAAAATTCACGAGTTTAGGTGAAAGTACTAATTTAATTATAGAAGCAACAATATCTCTGTTATATAAACAAGTGAAATCACCCGTCTCCATATCTTATTTCCTTACCTGTCCCTCCAGTATATTAACACCTCAGAAAAAAAGAAGAAAAAGCACACTAACAATAAAGAAAGTGAATGTTAATTTTTTTATAACTAATCATTTTTTTTAATCCATACACAACAAGGACATCGATCGTACGTACATTTGTTCTTGGACTTTATTTTATGGTCATCCTTTCAAGCTACATCGTATGCATTATTCAATGTCTGATGTTTGTAGTGATGATCACAATGATATTCTAGCTAAACCCTTTCAAGCTACAGCGCATTGGTAATTGAATAATTAGCTTTGATCACAGAACTGTACTGTGCTAAGTGCTAACTAACTAAAATGAACATCACTTTTTTTCTTCTTCTTTTTTACATAAATAAAATTCAATGATGGAATTCATATATATGCATACAAGAAATTAAGAAAGAGAACTCTATTTAATAGCTTGGTACTTATTCTAACTTGTACCCAGAAATGGTTTGTCAATAAGGTACGTATAGCTGAAATCACAAAGATTCAAATACAAAATATACTAATCTCATATGTATAGCTAGCATTGCCATTCCTACAAACGTGCATGTACTCACCTTGGTAATTGAAACTTGAAAGTGTATAAAATACATTCTGCATTAGCTTCTTGAGTGATTTCTATGAAGAATACCATCTCACATGATCCTTTGCACAACAACATTAAGGGCCACAACAATCTAACGTCTTTGGAAGGAACAATGGTGACTGAGGAGATTCAAGAAGTGCTACCCTTATGATTTTCCTGGCTACGGTTGCTGCTGTTTGAATCCAAAAGCTTTGAACTAAAGGGTGCTTCTGGGAAGGGTCTGACATGTGAATTGAATGAGTGATGAAGAGATGGAATGAGAGGAGGGTGAGGCAAGATATGAGAACCTGAGTTCAAGAACTGAATGTGGTTGAACTGTCTTGGATCAGTGTCCACTGAGGGTGCAATAAATGGAGCATAGGTGGTGAACATTGATGGTGTAGCAGAAGATGACCCAAAAAATAATTGAGAGCCAGATGATGGTAATGGAAAAGAAGATTGGAATTGCACACCATTGTTGCCGCTGCTTGGATTAGGATCTACTTGTTGAGTAGGGAACAATCCATGGCTTCCAAATTGAGATAAAGACAAACTAGAAGGCTCAGAGTTGTAGGAGTTATATGGCATGGAATTGTTAAACAAACCAGGTAAAAGGGAGTGAGTAGTAGTAGTAGTAGTACTACTACTACGCATTGGGAAAAGCCTCTGAGTAGAAACTTGCAAGCTGTTGTAACCTCCAACAACACCATCTTGATCATGATTCTCTTGCTCACTTGTTTTGATCCACTTGCCCTTTTCAGCTTCCTTATTGCCTCTTAATCTTGACATTGAATCTATGTTCTCCCAATACCTTGACTTTGCCATGAGGTTTTGAATCCCCCCATCCCTCACAAATGTGGAGCTAGCATCACAGAAGGGTCCTAGAGAGAGCTGATGAGAGGCAGCACTTGAATCATGGAAGGGGAGTAGGGTTTGTGGATGCTGAAATTGACCAAAACCCTGAGGGAATTGGAGTGGAGGGAGCTTGTCAATGTCAAATTTGGTGGCTTCAAGCAACCAATCTATCACTTTGCTTGGTTGGCTTAGTCCAAGTTTGTCTTGAAGATCATATAGCTGAATTGCTGTGGGAACTGAGAGCCTAATCCTTCTGTCCCTCAACCCTCTTATGGTGCAAACCTTGCTATGCCTATCTTTCCCTCCAAAAGAACGTGACACTCTCACAATTCTTGGATTTCTGAAAGCTGACCATTGTCTTGAAGTGGACGATGCCTGGGAGAACTTGTCAATATTAGTGGTGTCACCCTCTTGCTTTGCTTGACGACCTTCTCTTGAACTTGCCATCATCATAATCATAATCTACTTATCTCATCATTGGAATTGTTTCCTTGAATTATCTTTCTCCTCAATATATATATATACCTCTATATATATATATATATATTTATATGGAGCAAGCTTGAAGCAACCCTCTCTGACAAAAGAAGGAAAATTTTATTCATTGGTATTAGAAATAGAAACCCTTTTGTGATATTATTACACTTATACAGTTTCTGTTGTGAAATTTACTGCAAGATTGTACAAAAGGTGTTGCATTATTGACAATGAAAATATTCCTATTTTCAGTAGTTAGTAAATAAATGAAACAGAATCATAAAATTAGAGAGCAAAAAGTAAGGTTCTGAGTAGTCTCCAAAAACTGAAAGTTCTACACTGAAATCAGTTTTCCCAGTTCCATTTGAGAACTTCCACTGGTGCTGAAGTCATATATTTCTGGAAAATAGAAGCGAGTAGGATTCTATTTACTCAATTGATTAGTTTGTGAAACCAATTTGAAGCAAAAATCATAGCCTTGGAAGTTGACAATTGTACATATTATATATAAAAAAAAGATTTCACTGAAAACATTAGAAGAATGAGAAGCATAAAGGACTTGGCTAGTAGTATTAAAATCACAAGAACCAACTTACACGAGAGAGAAAATTCTGGATGCTATCTGGTTATTCTGTTCTATGCCTTCCACCGTAACCTAGAAAGAGAAGAAATGAAAGGGAAAGGAAATAGAAATACCCTAAAATGAAAAGTGTTTCCCAAATGAGCACCTAAATGTCAATTATTTGAGCAGATGACACCAACCTTAGACTTCAACCTATTCCCTCATCAAGGGAATAATAATTCAGAATTTTTATTAAGGAGAAGTAGTGAAATTTTGAATTTTACAGCATTCAGCTTTTTGCATTTTTATATGTAAAAAGTAAATGATCATTGATCACGTGGCATCCTTTTAAAGTGACACGTCAACCAAACTGGCAGTGATAATTTTACCTCGATTTTTTCATACCACATGCTGAACAATCACTGGCTTAGTGATTAACTGCATTATCAACATAATTATTCAATTGAGTGCACATTAGATGCAAGCTTCAATATTGGACTAAGCACTGCCGGCCCAAAGGGAGAAAGATAAGGATGACCCTCAATCCATTATTCATAACTCCATTTTTTATTTTTATTTAAAAACTAGAAAGAAATCCATTTTTTATTTTTATTTAAAAACTAGAAAGAAAAGAAGAAGAAGAATGCATGGATTGCACTTTTTGTGCAACCACATGTATCTTTATCAAGAAATTCGCACAGCTGTTGGAAAGGAAACAAAAAAAATTCCACTTACCATTATTGAAAGAACTAATGCAGTTCTGATAGTATTATAAAAGCAAAGATCTTATAAGAGAATGAAATCCTTTTGGTGTGCTATAATATGGTCTTAGAATTATTCCTACATATCACATATATATATATATATATATATATATATATATATATATATATATATATATATTCTTAATTAAGATTATTAGATAAAGATTTGCAGAAAACTAGAGAAACAGTAAGAGTGGAAGGAAATTCAACAAGATCAGGAGAGTCATAATCACTTTCAAAAGATGTGGTGTATGGCATTTGAGTGTGATCAGTTGGATTAGATGATATAGATCATAGGTAGCGCGCTGGTGTAGATGAGGGACCAACTTAGGTTCTTAAAAAGCATCCACTCAACTCATAGAGAGAAAATGAGGGACCACAAGCAGATGGCAGTGAGATTTGCACGGCACAAGTTGGAAGATCTGACTTTCATTATTCTGTAACATAAATATCTAAATTTGGTTTAGTAACCCTAATTTCCGTGCGATTATTACTTCATTAAGATGTAAGTGCTTATTCCCCAATGAGATGCGGATACCTATGTGCTAAATTAATTGATCCAAGTGTGTTATAAAGCACCAAGAAATTTTAGTGCACGGATTTGACTTGCTAACTTGAATAATTTGGCACACTAACTATATAGCACTCCATCTTTTCCTAATTATGTTGTTGTCTTGCTTAGGTCTTTAAATATTTAGAATACTTTGTAGCCTGCCAAACAAGAAAAACCCTAATAGGCAATTATTGCTCCATCTGAAAGAGTGATCTTAAGCTTAATTTTTTACACTTTAAAATGTGGGCTTGATCAACAGTAAACGAGTAAAAATGGGCCTCTACAAGATTAGTTTTTCAATGCTTAAGGGAACCCTAGGTGGGTCTTTACATAGCAAGTTGTAAAAAGGAGGAAAAAAATAATTAATTAATTAATTTTGTTACAGATTTCTTATTAATAGCTCAACTGAAGTTGTAACAGTATTAGTTGGTAATTAAACAGTGTTCTTTTAAGAACAAGAAGCCTTGATAAGGCTGTGCTGTGTCCCGCAGTACTGTGTGAAGGGTAAGAGCCTGCAGATTTTCCTTCAAAACCAAGCAATATCCAGAATAAATTGGGATTTTCACCAAAATAATTATTGAGAGAGGTTCATCTCAGGACACTGCCAACTGCAGTTTTACTTGTGAAAAGCTAGAACCATATATATATATATATATATATATATATATATATATATATATATATATATATATATATATATATATATATATATATATATATATATATATTAGTTTTTAAGCTTCATATGTAACCTAAATGAAACCATATGAACCCCAGAAACCTACCAACAATATGCATTCAATGTGAAATTTCATTTCTGCACCTAAGCCGTACCTAGGTGTTCTTTACACATGCTTTATAACAATTAAGAAATATATAAAGAATGAATATTTAATTAAAAATAAAACCCTAAATTTCAATTCAGTCAACATAAAACACACTAACTGAACTTTGTCCTATGATCATCAGTAAAAAAAAAAAAAACTGTCCTTGGAGAAAGATGGCTTATTAGAAATTCATCTTTTTCTTTTACGGAAAACAAAATGATTATGATTATGACGTACTGTTGTCTGTTGCTTAAGGGTTATTGGTTTTATGTACTTATCTTTCTGTCTGCAAGCTATAACTGAATAAGTGTGGAGAACTTAACCACAATGAGAGTTTCAGATTGGATTCGCTTCAACCTATACCTACGTACCCAGAAACTGTCTTCAATTTTGGTTAATTGGATAGTGGAAAGGAATGACAATTTTATAACAATTTCTTTAAAAAAGAAAAAAAGAAAAAAGTCATATACTCTCGTTGAAAAAATAAAGGGCATTTTGAATCTCGATCTATCCCAAAATAATGATCGTGCTTTTTATATTAGAGATAAAAGTCATTTTGGATCTAAAACTTATGTATGGATGGATAGTAAAGAATAGAATACAATATATCAGAGTATAATGAAATAGAATGAATTGAACTGAAATAAAAATATCATAATTTTATAATATAATGGAACAAAGAATTTCATACCGTCGTTCGGAAAGAATAGAATAGAATGAATTTTAACTTTTTAATTTATCATATATTACTTTCAATATTCTATTTCAATCCCACAAAATTAATTTTTAAGATAGAAAAAGGAAATGGCAAAGGATAACAAACAATGAAAAAAAAAATACAAGAAAACTAGATTCGTGATTTGCCAAGAGAAGAGGAAATGTTACATTGGAATTGATCTTTTTTTGAAGAACCTGCCTTAGAGTGATGAAGACTGTCAAGGTAAAGGTGAAATTTTCTTATTAAAATGTTGGGTTTTGTGAAATTGTTTTGGAATTTAATGGTGAAAAATGGTGGCTAGAAATGGAATAGTGGTGATATTGATAGGTGAGAGAAGAGGGGAAGAGTTTGTAAAGACAAAATAATTATTTAATAATTAGACGTTTTCCTTTCATTAATTATTAGGGAAAGAGAAATGAAATTAAGTAATAAGGGATTGAATAAAATTGATCAAGACTCATTTATTCAATTATGTTTCATTTTAATTTTTACAAATTAAACAACGAAATGCTTCCATTCCATCATTTACCAACCTATACATAGCTTTTTGTAGCTTAGGTAGGACTGTAGCTTATCTTAACTTCTCTTCTTTTTAGTATGGAGAAATTGAACCAAACATATTAATTTTTTTAAAAGAGACTTTAAAATATATTTTTCTAACGAAAAAACTTTCAAATAAGTTTTAAAAATTTATTTTAAAGGATTTTAATTAAATTCCATTTATTCTTTTTCTTTTTTATTTCAAATATCAAGATTTAAAAACACATTATACAGTAAGTTTTGATTTAAAAATAACTTTTACACTTAAAAAATAGAAAATTATCAAACATCTTCCACATTAAATTTAGACAAATGCTGCCCTAACGGTACAAATTAAGGAATTAAAGTGAAAAGTTTTTTTTATTGAAACATTATTATTGTGTTCTCATTATGATTTCGCAAATACTACACCATATTTTTCAATAAAAATTTATTTATTAATTCTTTAACCAATACCTAAAGAAACTAATTAGTAAGACTTTTAAATTTTAAGCTAAAAAAAAGTCAGACCAAATATTATCGTAGTCTTTTAAAGATTTAATGAATTTGGCGCTAGATTAATGTATTGTTTTCTGTAATTTACAACTGCTAATGAGTTAGCAAAATATTCAAATAATGGTACTAAAATATTTATGCTAATAATTAATCTAATTAAAGACATTTATATTTATTAATTTTTTAACCAATGTTTTAAGACACTAGTAAGACATTTAAAGTTCTTAATTTTAATTGTAAACTTAAAAAAGTTTTTAAGCTAAAAAGTCAGACCAAGTTTTATCTCAGTCTTTCAAAGATTTAATAAATTTGATGCTATATTAATATATTGTTCTCTATAATTTATATCTGCTAATTCATTAGTAAAATATTTAAGTAATAGAACCACAAAATTTATGCTAATAATGAATCAAAATTAAACAAATAAAATTATTTTTTTTTATTTAGACATGCATGTAATTGAAATATTTTAAATTAAAAAAGTGGTAAAAATTCAACTCTTGACATCTAATTGTGTGATAATCTGAATACACTTCCATTTAAAAATTTAGGATAACTTGTTTTGTGTTAATAATATATAAACATTTCTATATATTAGACATTTTATCAATACTAATAATTTTTTATCCTTTTCTTCCTATTACATATGTATTTATCTCTTTTTTCTCATTAGAACATGGTGTTTTCATTGAAGAAATGGATCTTCCATCACATTATCATCGGATAAAACAGTGGTCCTTTAACAAATTTTATTAATATAATACTCTTTTCAGAAAATAAGTGTTGGTTCCAGTTGTTTTACATAAATCAAGAAAAACTAAGAAAATAATAATTTTATAAAACTAATTTTATTATTAGTATTATATTGAAAAGATAAAACAACACTTATTAAAAAAAATAAATTAATATTACATTTAAAAATTAAGATGACACTTATTTTAGGATGATTTATTTTTTCAAATACTACACTTATTTTAGAAGGGATGAAGTATATTTTATTGTAAAGTGAAGGTTTTAAAAAATTAACAGTATCATAAAAAAAATTAACAGTAAGTTCTTCCCACTTTTGAGAATCCAAGTTTTCTTTTTCTTTTTCCAATTGAGAGTGATTATTTTCCTAATATATGATCTTTGTCAAGAATCGGTGCCCACATGTACAGTACGTATAGTCGCAGTTTATTAAAAAGAAATGTATACAAACAACCCCTCCCACCATATATCCAAAGTAATGCTTGCTATACATAATGTTGCCGGAAGGGAAAAACGAGAGACGAATTTTTCCTTTGTGTACTACATAGTCCTTGCTTCTTCGTGAAAGATGCAAACTGATAACGCAATATCAGGTATCATCATCACCGCTGTCCACTGAGTAGTGAGTATCTTGCTAATGAATGAATGTATTCCATCACCATCACCCCTGTAAGATACTTCACAGCATTATGACCCAGCCAATAAATGCGTGCATGAACTGTCAAATTAAATAGATAATTAGAGAGGTTGTGAGTGAGTTACAAATTCCCATTGTCGGTTGGAGAGATGAGTCAATATATTTATATGTATTGATTAGGATGATGAATTAAAAGCCATTAAGCCTGATTAGTTTGAATTCAGGGTTTGCAACTACTTCAAATTAAATATTTAAAAGAATTTTTTTACAGAACTTCCAATAGAGGAATGATCATAATCTACTCAAGTAAGATAACTTCCAATAGAGGAACATTTTTATTGATTGTGGAGTTATTTTATCTTAGTAAGTTATTTTAAGTTTAAATTATATGTATGCAACTATTTAAATATTTAAAAGAAAATTTTTATTTTTTATATTGATCCTATTCAATTCGAGTAAGATCACTTCTAACGAAATTTTGGCGTTTAAAGTAATTTTATTATAATCAAGTATGATAATTTTCAATGAAAGATATTTGTAATTTATGTTAAAAATACTTATGTGATTGTAAGTGACGTGATGTGATGTGATTTTTTTTTAATGTTTTAACTGAAAGTTAATAGTTATAATTGTGTTTTTGAACTAAATTGATATATGATTCGTAGCTTTTAGATAAGTTTCCAAACATGCACCATGAATATATTAATTTATGCATTTCATCTATCATCATAATAATTATTAGGATATATTTAGAAAGCTGGGAATAGTACGAAGAGGACACAATCTTCAATCCCATTTGTTGTGCGCGACGTCCATTGAGTGGGAGAGGAAGGGGATAGAACATGGCTTTGATTATTGAGGTGGGGATGGCCTGTTACGGTCTGCTTCACGTAGCAGATCGATCACTGACTCAATTCTAACTGAATGAGCATGTGATGAAGATAGAGAAAAACTGAATATATTGTAAAAATTATTGTAGGAATATTTTGTGTTTTGATTTGGTTGGAACCTTAGATTATTTTGTAGATCATCTTGCTATTCTATTGTTTTTCAATTTTATGTTTGCATCATATATCATTGCTAATTTTGCTGATCTAGATTTCTTTTACCAGCATCTCACTTACAATTTTCAGAAGTTTAAAGGTTAAAAAGCCTCACTTCACTTTTTGGGTCTTGGAAGACGATGGTGGGAGTAAAATTCGTACATGCATTTTGTAATATAAATTTATTTACTTATAAAGTGATATGTAAAAAGAAAATAAAGTGCGTATATATTTGATTTAAATGTTGAGTTCATGTGGTTTTAATTTTAGTTTTTTTTTTTTTCAGAAGGTGCTAGGGCATTATCAAATCTAAGGAACACGATTTAGTAAATCTAAGGAAATTGCATCTTTTTTGGCCTTTGGTCCCTAGGAGACTAAGAGACAACACCCCCCATTTTTTTATCTGAGCATACGAATATCTCTCTCATTGGTAGTGGGAGAGAGGTACGTCAGCAGCGGCAACACAGTCTAAATTCGAGGATCAGTCACACTAGGGAGGACTATCACGACAAGGTGGGATGCCTATCTAAATCACCTTCAAAGGGAGATGGGCAAACATGTTTTTTCTTTAGCAGATTTCCCGAAATCCATACTGCAAATTTTTGCCTTTAAAGCAAAACTTAAACTCTTAAAAGGCAAATTACGTACTTGGCATCATGATGATTTGGGAGGATTATCTATTTCTATTAAGGGAAAGGTGGATGAACTGGATGGCCTGGACATTCGGTTATGCAAGGGGTTGGGGGTTGATACAGATCAAAGGAAATATCTTGAGGAAAATATGTGGAGGAATATGAGAACTAAGGAGAACATGATTGCTCGAAAGTCTAGAGTTTGGCGGATTAAGGAGGGGGATGAGAACACATGATTTTTTCATGCATGTTTGCGGGAATGCTATAAAAAGAATCAATTGGTGGCTCTTAGGAGTGCTGAAGAGTGGTTGGAAGGCGTGATTCAACATTTCCAGCATCTTTTATTTCTTTAATAACATAGAAGGATAGCCCACAAACATTAGTGGATTATAAACCGATTTATTTGATTGGGAGCATACACAAAATCATTTCCAAGTTATTGGCGTTGTGTGTGAAAAAGGTTCTTGGTTCTATTATATCTTCTTGTCAAACTACCTTTTTGCTAGGGTGTAATATTTTGGATGGGGGAGTGGTTACAAATGAACTTATTAACTTTGCCAAGTCTACAAATCGAGGTTGTCTTCTTTTCAAAGTTGATTTTGAAAAGGCCTATGATTTTGTTTGTTGGGACTTCCTTGAATATATGATGAAGCGTCTTGGGTTTGATTGCACTTGGAGGAAATGGGTATAAGTTTTTTTTTTGTTCAGGGGCTATGTCTATCTTGGTTAATGGTAGTCCTTGAGCGAAATTTGTTGCGGAGAAAGTGATGTAAGCTCCATTGGAGCTTATAGGTCTAGGATCTTCTTCATCAATAGATTCTTTTGCTTCTTGGAAGATGAATGACAGTGGAATGAAGAAGGAAGAGAGAGAGGAGACGCCACTTCAAGGAGAAGATAAGCCTAGAAGAAGCTCACCACCATAAGAGGCCATGGATAAGAGCTTGGAGGAAGAAGGAGATGAATGAAGGGAGGGGAAGAGAAGAGCACAAAATTTTGTGCTCTAAAAGAGCTCTGAAATCTGAAGTTTAATTTTCAAATCATCAAAGTTGAAAAAATGCACACACATGACCTCTATTTATATCCAAAGTGTCACACAAAATTGAAGGGATATTTGAATTTCTATTCAAATTTCACTTGAATTTGTGGAGCCAAAATTTCACTAATTATGATTAGTGAATTTTAGCTATGGTTTAGCCCACTAATCCAAGATCAAGTTTAAGATTCTCCATTAAGTGTGCTTAGGTGTCATGAGACATATAAAGCATGAAGGACATGCACAAAGTGTGACTATATGATGTGGCAATGGGGTGTAGCAAGAAAATGCTCACCTCCCCCTCTAAAATTTAATTGGATTGGGCTTCTCCCAATTCAATTAAATTTATTTTCAACTACACACATCAAATATTCACTTAATGCATGTGAAATTACAAAACTACCCCTAATACAAAAACAAGTCTAGATGCCCTAAAATACAAGGGCTAAAAAATCCTATATTTCTAGAGTACCTTACCTATATTATGAAGCCCGAAATACAAGGCCAAAAAAATAATGAAACCTTAATCTAATATGTACAAAGATAAGTGGACTCATACTTAGCCCATGGGCCCAAAATTTACCCTAAGGCTCATGAGAATCCTAGGGCCTTCTCTTGCATCTTTGGGCCAATCTTCTTGGAGTCTTGTATCCAATGCCCTTGCAGGGTAGGATTGCATCATTCCCTCCCCCTTGAAAAGGATTTGACCTCAAATCCCGAGGTTCTTGAAACTCTGGGCTTTTTTTCCTCAACACCTGTAAAAAGAATAAAAGCATATATATTAGTGGTGTTTGGTATATTGAAGTAAGGTAAAGTCTGAAAACCCATTTCTTGGGCATCTTCCCATGAAGGAACATGGTTCCTCACCAACTCAATGAGTGGTGCTACAAGTATAGAAAAATATGGAACAAATCTTTTGTAAGAGTTTGTTAAGTCATGGAAGCCCCAAATTTTTCTTATACTTGGTGGAGTGGGCCACTCAAGAATGACCTTTATTCTCTTAGGGTTCATGGGAACCCTTTGATCACTATTTAAAAAATTAAGAAAATTAATGCAATAAAACATACCTTTTTCTGTATTTTCATGTTAATTATTTTTTCCAAAAAGTATGACAAACCTAAGGTGTCCCATATGAGTACCTAAGTTTGTATTGAAACTAAAAATAAGAACAAACCTACCTAATGAGTCCCTATGTACACAAATCATGAAGATGTTGGGTGCACAAGTGATTTTACAAAAGAGGGTTGCACCACTTAAAACATTCATCATACCACCTATTTTAGGGATTTCGTGCCTAATAATACCTATTTTGGGCACCAACAAAGCACAAAGATTTAAGCTCTTGCGAACCAAACCCTCATCAACAACTTCTTTACTTGAGGAATAAACTCAAGCCTAAGTGGTGTGGCAATGCTAACAAGTATCTTTTTACAAAAGAGAAAATGTGTGGGTTGTCTAAGATGGGAAATTTCTTTAATATTTGTCTTTATTTCAAAATGTTTTTCCTTCTTAGCTAACTCCTTGGAGGAGACACTTACCTCCTTACACTCCTCCTTAACCATTAAAGGTTGTCCTTCTTCTTGGGGATAGATCTCTTCACTAGATTCTTCCCCTTTTGCTTCTTCACTTTTACTAGAGGAAGGTGAAGTAGTAGCCTCATCTTGGCTACTATAAATGTCTTGGCCCCTCATAATCATGGTTTTCTTGGTAGGGCATTGAGAAGTAATGTGTCCTCTTCCAAGACATTTAAAGCACTTCATGGAGCTAGTTTTCTCTTGCTTACTAGCCTTAAGGGGTTGCTTTTCTATTGTCTTCCCCTTATTATCTTTGGGCTTGGAAGGTGTCACCCCTAAGATGCCTTGACCTTGGTCTTTCTTTGGATAAGAGTGAGAGCCATAAGATTTTGAAGTAGACTTCCTTTTAAGTTGTTGCTCTACCCTTATTTCCCAATCTAAGTTAGCCTCTACATTGTCCTTCCCATGGAAGTATGGGAGGTTAATGTTAGCCTCTTGATGCTTTCTTTCCTTTTCTCTCCTATGGGAGTGAGGTCTAAGATGTGACCTATTCCTTCCTTCATAATAGTCACAAAGTTCTTCATTTAGGCTCTTGCAAGAGTTATGACTACTATAAGAGGCATGTTTTTTCTTTTCTTAACACTTTTAGTATTTTCCTTCTTTCTTCTTTCCTTATTTTCTCTTTTTCATCTTGACTTATTTCTTCCACTCTTTTCTTTTTCCTTTTTCTTTTCTCTCTTGTTTTTCTTTCCATAACTTGAGGGAACTCAACTGATATAATATCTTATACAAGGGGTCCTTAGGAGTAGAACCCTCACTATTAACACTAGATGAAGAATGAAGACTCATGTTGGTTCCTAAGTTATGGTTCTTTCTTGTTGGGGGTTTGAAAACAAAAGGTAAAAGAAACTATGGTTGAAACTAGCCAAAATAAACACTAAAAGAGGTGTGAAAGATAAGGTAAAAACTAATTGGTAAAAGGCAAGCTACCTAGGCGGTTTGACAATGGAGGGTAAAGGAAATAAGCTATGAAAGTAAGCAAGAAATTAAAATGCAAGAAATGCAAACTAGGCAGATCCTAAGAGTGTTTGGATGACCTCATTTAAGGTACCCAACAAAACACTCACTATCCTAAGGGAAAATTTTCAAAAATTATTACACACAAATGGAAGTAGGGTGACCTATTGGAGGCTCCCAACTTACTTCCAATGAAAGGCCTTTTTGTTACAAAATTTGAAAGCAAAGCAAATAGCCAATTACAAAATTACAAAAAAAAATTCCTCAATTGTGGTGGTTATTCTCTCTTTAGTGTTTCACTCAATTTGGAGTGCTTCTTAGTCTAATAGCTCTTAAGGTGGTGTCTCAAATTCTTCAAGATATGGCACCAATCCTCCTTTCCAATTCCCTATATGGCAACTCACAAGTAAGGAAACAAAGAGACAAGCAATAACCAAAGACAAAAAAAAATGAAATGAAAGCTAAACCAATAGACTTTTAACAAGACAAATTTTCAAGGATTATTCAACAATAAAAGCAATGAAAAGCACACAAAAGCAAGCTGGGACTCAAAGAGAAACCTAGAATGACTCTAGAGTAGAGTAGAAAAACTAAAAAAAAAGACTCAAGAATCCTTTAGTTTTGGCACTTGTATTCACAGTAATTTTCAATTGAAATTTCAGAACTAGGATTGGTATAAAATAGGCACCAATTATAGAACAAATTTTGAGCCAAAACAACAAGCACACTTTCCTTTCACTTTTTTTTCCTGAACACTGATTTTTCTGCCAACTTGTGTGATTTTTCTTATTTTTTCCTTTAATCTAAATCACTTGGTTCTTTTTTTATAATTTTGGTCCAGATGTCTAGAAAATGCAGTTAAAATTTCAGCTCAAAAAACGTAGTGACCAATTCCCAGTAATTTATACAAGTTCGTATGTTCAAGCTGCCAGCACCAGCGATTTCAACCTAGAAATCAAGAGTAGTGCTTATGTTGCTTAAGGCTTGGATAGTTACAATTTGTGTTTGCTTATGCTCAATTATCTTGAATAACACAATTCAAGAGAGCTTAAGACTTATTTGATTCACAAATCCAGCCACAACTCAGCACCACAACTCAACTTCATCATAGGCATCATGTAGGAATCTTAGAAAACAGAAAAAGAGTTCAACAACAAGACTACTTCTAGGAATTGGTTTAGAACATGTTATGAACTAAATAACATGTATGAATTAGACTCAAAATTAAAAAGATAGGCTAATAATGACAAGAATACATGAACAAATGTATCTAGAATTCAATAAACAAAATAAAATTCAACACAAACTTAGAGCATAATGTGACAATTACTATGACTAAACATGACTCTAAGACAACATGGATTAAGTGATTTACACTTAGATTTTGTGTTTTTTTTCTAATCAATATTTTGGAAGAAAATTTAGATCTAAAGGTTCAGCACAAGAATATTATGAATGAAAATTGATAGAACCTAAAATAAACACAAAAACATGATTCAAGAGTAGATCTACAAAATTTGAACCATAGAAATACAGGAACAAGTGTAGATCTAAGATTTAATCGGTTTATTTTTTTGAATCTACTCTAAACAGCACCAAACCACAAGACAATGGAAGATATACATGGAGAATAAGATGAAGAACAATGAATTAAAGAGAATTCACCGAACAAAAAGATAGAGGAAGGAAAAGAACATCACCTAGATGGAGATGCTCTTGATACCACATGATGTAAGCTCCATTGGAGCTTGTAGGTCTAGGATCTTCTTCATTAATGAATTCCTTTGCTTCTTGGAAGATGAATGGCAGCGGAATGGAGAAGGAAGAGAGAGAGAGAGGAGACGCCACTTTAAGGAGAAGATGAGTATAGAAGAAGCTCACCACCATAGGAGGCCATGAATAAGAGCTTGGAGGAAGAAGGAGACGAATGAAGGGAGGGGAAGAGAAAAGCACGAAATTTTGTGCTCTAAAAGAGCTATGAAATCTGAAGTTTAATTTTCGAATCATCAAAGTTGAAAAAATGCACACACATGGCCTCTATTTATAGCCTAAGTGTCATACAAAATTGAAGGGATATTTAAATTTCTATTCAAATTTCACTTGAATTTGAAATTGAATTTGTGGAGCCAAACTTTGGAGCCAAAATTTCACTAATTATGATTAGTGAATTTTAGCTATGGTTCAACCTACTAATCCAAGATCAAGTCCAAGATTCTCCACTAAGTGTGCTTAGGTGTCATGAGGCATATAAAGCATGAAGGACATGCACAAAGTGTGACTATATAATGTGGCAATGAGGTGTAACAAGAAAATGCTCACCTCCCCCTCTAAAATTTAATTGTATTGGGCTTCTCCCAATTCAATTAAATTTATTTTCAACCACACACATCAAATATTCACTTAATGCATGTGAAATTACAAAAATACCCCAAATACAAAAACAAGTCTAGATGCCCTAAAATACAAGGGCTGGAAAATCCTACATTTCTATTGTACCTTACCTATATTGTGGAGCCCTAAATACAAGGCCAAAAAAATAATGAAACCTTAATCTAATATGTACAAAGATAAGTGGGCTCATACTTAGCCCATGGGCCTGAAATCTACCCTAAGGCTCATGAAAATCCTAGGGCATTCTCTTGCATCTCTGGCTCAATCTTCTTGGAGTCTTCTATCCAATGCCCTTGCGGGGTAGGATTGCATCAGAAAGGGTTGAAGCAAGGAGATCCATTGGCACCTTTTGTTTTTTTTTATGGTGGTGGAGGGGCTTTGTGGGCTTGTGAAGAAAGCAGAAGAGGTTGGTGAGTTCAAGGGTTTTAGTCTGAATGATTCACTTTCTTTTTCTCTTTTGCAATATGTAGGTGATTCTATTCTGGTTAGGGACGCTTGTTGCAAGAATTTTTGGGTTATCAAAGGTATTTTAAGGAGTTTTGAGCTCGTGTTGAAGGTAAGCTTCCTTAGAAGTAAGATTTTTGGAGTTAATGTCTCTAATGAGTTTCTTGATGATGCCTAAGATTTTCTGAATTGTTCTTCCTTTTTTATTCCTTTTAAATTTTTGGGAATTCCTATTGGTGTCAATCCCATGAGGGTTGTTAGACTTTATGGTGAACCTTTTTAGGAGGAGGTTAAGTACTTGGAAGGGGAGGAATTTGTCTTTGGGTGGTAGAATCGCTTTGTTAAATGCAGTACTATCAAACTTGCCTTTGTATTTATTTTCATTCTATAGAGCACCAAAGAAGGTGATTGATGTTTTGACAACAATACAGAAAAGATTTTTATGGAGTGGCTTAACCGAATCTGAAAAAATGTGTTGGGTTAATTGGGATACGATATGTCTACTGAAGTTTAAGGGTGGTTTAGGAGTGAAAAATCTGGGTGTTTTTAATGAGAGTTTATTGGCTAAATTGAGATAAAGGTTTTTTTTTTAATTATGAAGTTATTTGATATGATTTACTATGCTTCAAATATGGTAAGATTGATTCCAACCTTCGTGTTGGTTCCTATGGACAAAATGCGTCTTATTGGTGGAAGGATGTTTTGGATATTGATGCTAATTGTAACACCTCGACAAATCACACTTGAAAGAGAGAAATCCAGAGGTTGTGCAGGTATAAGACTATATAGTTATGGATGACTTAATGGAATTAATTGGTACTATCTATATCAACAAGATGCATTTACTTTTTGGTAGCCCATCACTTAAGAACTTCATAGTTAAGCGTGTTTGGCTTGGAGTAGTTATAGGATGGGTGACCTTCTGGAAAGTTTTCCAGAAAGCAAGTGAGTGAAGACAAAAAAACATTGAAATGTCTTATGTCGGTTTGAGGGGACAGTCATTGATCCTGACTAGTGGAGGGTTCTTGAAACTGCAAGAAACACACTAAAAAGAGGGAGGTTGAATAGTGTGTATATCAAATATATAAACTTTTTGCGATATAAAAGATAATATAGATAATAATGTGTTACATACTGGTTGTCCACTAAGGATAAAACAAATATATAGTGAAGATCAATATGGTCGTCTGATGACAAATAAAAGAGTTCTAAAACAGTTTTTCAAATAAACACTAGATGTTAAAATGTGATAGAAAGTGTAATAAGAATGCTTAACAAATTGTTGTGGAGAAAAGTAGAAATACTTGGTTTATACTGGTTCACTCAACCTAAGCTACGTCATATTCTCCTTTACTCACTTGTAAAGGATTCCACTAATTAAAACTTGATTACAAAACAAGTATTCTAACTTGCCACTCCTGACTTTACAAGTATTCTTAACACTACTTATGGTACCTTCTTAGACTCCCCTAGAATCTAAGAACCTAATTATTGTTTAACATTAAGCCACTCTTGGCTTTCACAAACAAATGTTTGAATGAATACAAGTATTCTTAACACTCAAAGAGTGAATATACAGCTAAGCACAAATACAGAATAACTTCTCTTCGCAAAGTATAATCTAGTGATTTTAGCAGAGCTTTGCTTCATGTATTTTCTTGCGCTCTTGTTCTATTTTTTTTTCCATTAGTTGCTTCCTCGATGGAGATAGTCTTTTATAGACTTCAATAAAGTATTCGTTAGAGATCAACGTCAATTTCTTGAAAGGATTGTTGTCTCACACTGAAGAATAAGGTGACGTGTCAAGCTCTTAATGGAGAGGATTTATCCATAGTACATATAGCGCCATGTGCTTTTTGTCGGCTGCGAAAGCAACCTTTGAGGGAATATTCCGTGGAAACCTTCTATTCTCTTCTATACCGTCCTTTTCTTAAATTCAAACGTTAGCTATTAAAAAATAAGAGAGGCAAATAGAATTTGAGTAAAGTAGTACTCATGTACTTCCCTTTTTCATAGTACTTAGTCGCTGAGATTGAACGCACAAGTTTACCTTATGACAATGTGTTATACTGATTTACATAACAGTGGACGCTTATTGGATGTAGCATGTTGGACGCTAGAATAAAACAGAGCATACTTTCTATAGTTGTCGATGATACATAATGTTGTAAACTCCTTTAATATAATGATCATGTTCACTTGCCAAAATTCATTAGAATATCAATAATTTATACTTATTGTTATACATAAAAATTCAAGGTGGGTGAAGTGTTACATGTGAAGTGTCGTAGTGTGAGAGTCGTCAAGAAATCAACAATCAGGGGCATTTCACTAATTCTTATTGGTTTTATGATTATGTGGGAAGGAAAATTGGTGACGGTTCGAGCACTTTGTTTTGGAAGGATAAATGGCTTGGAAATACAATTCTCAAATCTGCATTTCTAAGGCTTTATCGAATTGCTTTGAATAAAGATGTAAAGGTGGCTGATATGGGCATATGGTTGGCATCGGGGTGGAGTTGGCAGTGGCACTGGCGCTGTAGTTCATCTGGTATTACATGAGCATGATTCTTGGCTTTGGGGCTTAAATGATAAGTTTATTTTGGTGGTTGAAGCATATGTTTTAGCTTTCGCTGTTATGGTAAAGGGAGCTAATGAGAATCCTCTATCTATTCTCTCTAAGTCTTTTTGGAAGTGTGTTGTCCCTTCCTGTGTATTGGCTTTTTCATGGAAATTATTACATGAAATGGTGGCAACCAGGGTGGTATTGCAGCATAGGGGCATCCCAATTGATGATGTCCATTGTGTTCTATGTGGCCATCACTATGAGAATGTCTCTCATTTGTTTTTGAACTGTCATTTTTTCTTCAAGTTTTGAATAGTGTGTATAGTTGTGGGGTTTCAGTTTGGTCTGCAACAACATTTTCTAGAACATGGTTTCTTTCTTCTCGGAAAAATGCTGAGACGTTTTTGTTTTCTGGTTTGGCACGCTGTGTTCTGGTGTCTTTTGGATACATTAGAATAAGGTGATATTTCAAGGGGCAGTTCCTGACATTCAATCTATGTTTCAAAACATATTCAAGGTGTGTCTTAGGTCTGGTTTAGATATAAGGGACCATGCTCAAGTGCCATCTGTTTCCCGAACTGGAGCCTGAATCCTCTTGATTGTTTACAGAGTATACATATTACTTCATATTCTTTATTGATTGTTCATTTGGGGGGGCGGGGGGAATATATTCTGATCTTTTGTATATGTGATTGATACAGGTCACATTTCGTGCCCTATGAATAAAATTTCAGAGTTTGCCTTTAAAAAAAAGAATTATATATTTCTAAATTACGAGCTGTTACACTATAGTGTTGGAGTTAAGTTTCAATGCTTCATTATGTACGCCCTCCTACCAATCAAACTTCTTTTTCTCTCATTGGTAGAATTTATAGAATATTTCTAAATTATATATATTACAAGTTGCTAGCTAGCTAGACTACAGTTGGTGTTAATAAAGCTTCATTGTGTCCTACCAATCAACTTCTTTTTCTCCTCACATAGATTAATTCTTGATGGTGTGTTCTAATAGTTAATGAGGTACTTGATTTAGAAAGATATATAAATTCTCTAGGAAGTGTCTAATTCTTAAGTTTGACTTTGGAGAAACATATGACAACATTAATTATGTTTATTTATTTTTATATTATGTATGTATGATTGGAAGAATGGGATTTGCAGATAAATAAAGGTGATAGATTAAGGTTTATGTTTTGGCTTATTACTTTCGATTTTGGTACAATACTACTATGATGATATTGGTTGTCAAAAGCTTGAGGTACAAAGATTTATTAGCTCACATCCTTTTAATTATTTATTATTTCTAAGTTATTTTTTTATAATTAGTGTTAGTTAATATTGGTCTTAATACCACTACTACAATGTGATCTTTAACAATATTTCTCTGTCTAACACTTAGTAAAAATGTTGTTAAAAGGTTTTGACAACACTTAAAATATGTCGCTAAAAATGAATAAATATTATTAATATATGTTTTTATGACATTTTATCAAATATAGTGTATAAGTCATGTTGTTAAAACCTTTAATCACTTATATTTCATCAATCAATTCAAGCAATCCATACACTTAGCCAAATAGCCATTTAATCACAACAACAAACGTAAAACTCAAAACCCTAGACCGCTTGAAAACAAAACAGAATCATGCCATAATTAAAATTAGACAAAGATTTTCAACATAGAAACTTTTTACATAGCAGTAAAGGTTATTATCTCCACTTTCTAGTATGGTATCCTAATTGTTAAGCAAAAATCTATAGAAATTCCTAAAACTTTTATAAGGCAGCAAGACACAGTTGATTCCAAATTTGACCTAGTTTAAGATTTGCAAGCTTCACCCGCTTCCCAAATCCAAATTGAGTGTTACTTTTTTCAGATTGAAGCTAACAAAATTATCTTTCATCAAGGTAAAATTTGTACCAAAATTTGTTTTCTATCATTCCCAGTAAATTTTTCTTTAAGGAACTTTCTCTTCACATGAAAAACATTTTCCAGCAACCAAGTATGTTTTGTGTTTCCTTTTAAAATTAGAAGGTAACCTCTTTAATTTACCTAATATATATGGTTCAAAAGCTTATTTAAATGAATCGTATATTGATTAAAAGAAGTTTTGTCATGAAAAAAATTATTGAATTCAAGTTTGATTGATTTCATTAAGAAATTCCTAAGTTTATGTCACAACATAACATCTAATTAAAACATTTTTTTAGGGTATCCTAAGCCAAGTGGGCATCCCCTAGAATTCTTAAACCAAAGTGAAATCAAATCCTAATTATCTGGTTGAAATTAAACTAAATTCCAAACCAAGTGTATAATCCTGGTTACCTTTGAGATTATTAATTACTTACACATGTACTTACTAATTTGGACCACAAAATCACTCATTGCCGCCAATTGTTTCTCGGCTGAATTGACGTGGGATGAAAAAAGGAGATTTTTTTTCTTGCTTAATTTGGAGCCTAAGTCGTGTATTTTGTCAATTACTAAATTACCATTAGTGATGTTATTAATTAGTGTTCCCAATTTAGTCATTTAGCGTTAGGGGCGGACACATGGTGGTTTGGATCAGATCTGACATTTTTTTTTATCTCATCCAATAATTTTTAATCGATTTGGATTGGATCGATTTTTTTTTTTTAGTTTAAGTTTGAAATCTGATATGAACCAATCCAATAATAATAATAATAATAATAATAATAATAAGAAATTTATTCTAATATCATGCAGTTTAATACATTTAACTAAAAACTAAATTCTAACCACTAGTCTAATAAGAAACATGTTTTATTTCAAGTTAAAAATTAAGCCATGTCTTACATTATAATTATAGTATTAATTGATTAGTAGCCTTAAAATGAAAAAAAAAAATACAATTAAATTGGGTTAGGCTAAAAAGTCCAAACTCTAAATGTTAAAAAAATCAAAAATACTAAGTAATCTAGTGGATCGAATTGGATTTTTAAAAGTGAAATCTATTATCCGATCCAAAATCGTTGAATTTGTAATTTTTAATGTGTTTTGAATTAATGATATGAATCAATCTAGATTTTATAGTTTGGATCGATTCAAATTTACTAGGTTGTCAGATTGATCTAGATTCGTGTCCACACTTATTTAACATTATAATCCACCCCCTAAACCCTTTGGTCTAGTTTAAATGTGAGGATACCATTTGAGGATGTTTGTTTCACTTGAATTTTAAGTGTGAAATGTTTGAATTGTGTTATGAGATGTATATTGTGACTTGATATTATTGTGTCAAGTGACCACCCAACCTATGAAAGATGAGATTGAGCTCAGGGTGGCATCTCGTTTGTGATGAAGCTAGCATGTTAGAAGTAAGAATAGAACCCAACTATTTATAAATTAAAGAGAAATCCAAAAGGAAACTTATGTACATATATGAATGGATTATGCATCATAACATTTGAAATATTTATGTGGCAGAAATAATTTAAGAATTTGGATGGTGGCGGCCTGAAGGGGTTATTTAACCTGACCCTTGGGGGTTGTTACTTAGTGTGAAAATCCTGATGAGTCATGTTGATCTCATGGAGTTGAGATTTACTTCGAAAGTTGGATAACCCTTACTAGGCACTAAAGGACCTCAGGCTAGTTCGAGAGTGTTAAAATTGAAGGCATTGGTATGTCGATGGTGCTTATTGCTAAGAATGTATATTTCTAGACTACTTTCCTAATCTTAGATTTGGTACCACATGCATATGAAGTAGGGACAAAAGCATTACATTTACATATGCATTTTATTTGTTATGTGGTTGTTTTAAGAGAATTGTGTTGGGTGGATGTCGTGTGAGTGAAAGTTTTTAATGTTTCTTTTGATGTATTTCTAGACTAGTCTTTATTATTTAATTTGTTGCGTGTCTTTAAATGTTTTGGCTACAAATGACATTCACCAAGATTCAAACGAGTGATCTTGGAGTAGAGGTATTGACCTTACTATGTTTCAACTTTTGTATTGGGATTGTATGGCTCTTATAAATGTGACATTGGATCGGGATTATCATTTGTCTGTTAGATTTCATCATGAATATAATGAGTACTTATGTAATTATTTTTGAACATTATAATAGCCTTTCCAGAGCCAAGACCTTTGTTTGTTTTATTAATGACGATTTAGTGTTTTGTGATGGAATATGATATTCTTTATCATATAGAAAGAAATTTCAAGAACTATCCCAATTTTATTTTGCTACAATGTTAAACCATTTCTGCTGAATTAAAAAATAATAGAAATATATGTTAAAAATAATATTATAAAAAAATTTACAAATTAGAAACTTAAAAGATGCATGCATTATTAATCTTAAAATAGTATATAATCAAAATATAGACAGTAAATATTTTAAACTACTAAGTCTCTCAACGATTTGAATTTCAAATAGATCTCCGAATTATTATTATTTTTTGACTTAAATATATTTTTAATCCTTTAAATTTGAGTAATTGTTTTCTTTAGTCCTCCAAAAAAAATTTATTAATTCCTCAAATTTTTGAAAAATTACTTTTAGTCCCTCTTTGTTCATTGTGTTTATAGTTTCACAATTTGTGACATTTTCAACTGCCAAAATTAATTTTTTAATTTAATATTTAAAAAAATGATTTATGATGATTTTAAATTGCCAAAATATTTTACTCATGAATTGATTTCTATTTTTTTTTTACATATTTTTACAATTTTAAAGAAGAAAAATAAAAATATCGATGTTGAATTCTGGTGATTTTAAACTGTCATAAATCATTTCTAAAGAAATTAAATTTAAAAAAATCTTGCCGTGAGAAATAATCACAAATTGCAACACAATTAATGCAAAGAAATAGAGGGAGTAAAAATAACTTTTCAAAAATTTGAGAAACTAATAAAAATAATTTTTTTTGAAGGACTAAAAAATAATTACTTAAATTTGAAGGACTAAAAACACATCTAAGTCTTATTTTTGAATTGGATCCTTTTTTGTTATTATCAAGTTATTGGTGTGAAGCATCACTTATTTTATTAATGACTAATTTTTATTAGAAAATATGATTGATTACTTTTAGTGAAGTTTCATCTTTTGATAATATTTTCTTATCCAAGAGACTCAAATGTTAAATTTTAGTTAAGGAATTTGGACTCAATTTCACTCAAACCAATAACATGTTGGTTTTAATGGGATCCTTAATCGTATAATTATTTTTTATCTGAGTCTCCTAAGATTTTTAAAAACTCCAACAAATTTTCATTTTCTAACATGTCAAAGTCATGATAAATTAATATCTAAATTAATGTGATTATTGTACACCAAAAAGAAAAATTAATATCTGAAATCTACTTTTTTAATTTGAGGATCCAAATATTTTTTTAAAATTTAAAATCTATTTAAAATTTTCTAAATAATCCAAAAACCTACTCAACAATTTAAGCTAATAAATATCATGATGCGTATTCAACAAGATTTCGGTTTCTCAGTTATTACGATTTACATTCCTTTTCATGCCAATGCTTACACGTACGTGGTCATGAGAGGTGCTCTTCTCTAAACACACATCCAAATGCATCATCTTAAGCGTGAAAGATAGTCATTTTCTTTTCTTTAGAGAAAATAAAAGAAGAAAGTGAAGGGAGATGGGAAAAGGGTCCTATCTGATCCACGATTCTACAAAAGAACAATTATATCTTATAAAATTAAGAACAACAATGGGTGTGGTCCAATTAAATGGCACGCAATTGGGAAAAATTTAAGCAAAGCTGATGTTCAGTATGGATGAAGTTATTGAACTATATAGGCTCCACACCTTTTTGTTCTTGTGATCATCTTAACCTTAGAATAGCAATCACTCAATGACATTTACCGGACGTTCCTTTCAATATGCTGCATTATTCTTGAAAAGTATATAAAGCAGAAATTAATTGAAGAACCAATGGTTAAAGCCAATTCAATTACTTGGCTTAAAAATCTCGAAAACTTTGCTAGAATATATACAGACTGACAATAATTTCCCAAGGACAAAATTTTCATTCAATTCATGTCTTGCAACCTACTTGCACCAAAAAAGAATCGTTTGTTGCAATTCATTCCCAAGTATAGCTGAGAATTAATTAATTTGCATATGGGAAATGCTGATGGCTGATACAGATAACTGGCATCTGCAGTAGGCATCGAATATATTATTTGACTGACAATGATGCTTTGTCACATTTGCGTTATATCCTTTCCCTATTATAAATACGATCTTTTAACAACTTTTTTTTATCTAACACTTAATAAAAATGTTACTAAAAACTTTTGACAACATTAATTTTTTTTTTAAAATTATGAATAAATGTTATTAATATGTTTTTGTAACATTTATCAAATATTGCTTATATAACCCATGTTGTTAAAGCTTTTTTGTGACATTTTTAGGGTTTAGCAACATGGACTATATATCACATTTAAAATGTCGCAAAAACATATTAATGACATTTATTTATAATTTGACAACATTTTTTGTTAAGTGTTAGACAAAAAAAATGTTGCTAAAAGTTAGATATGTTGTAATGCTTTGATAGACCCGATTGATGTTCTATATTATGTAGACCAACTTTACATACAGAAAATCTAATATTAAGCATATACCAAGTCTAATTTGCTTAAGAATTTTAAAAATTTTCCTTTAGCTTTTTTTATATAGATAACATATACTTTTTACAAGTATTAGAGTATTATAAGGAGCTGCAGTTATTCAATTGCAATCTCCTCTAGCTTCTAGTGGAAGCTGGTCAGTTACTTCCATTAGAAGGTAGTCAATTGTAAGTAGTTAGTTAGTTGTTAACTAATTATGTTAGTTAGTTAGTTGTTAGCCAATTTTGTTAGATACTTTCTAACAAAATTGTTTATATATATTGTTTGTAAACCTGAAGTTCATTGAGTCAGTAAATGATATTTTACTTCTTCATTTTTTTTATCTCTCTCAATTCTCTTAGTCTATAAATTATATGATGGTATCAGAGTTGTAGGAGTACTAGTCTGAAAATCAGAATTGGAGTTTGCAATCGATCATTGCACTTGGAGATGGTTGATTCTGATTGTTTTGCATTGATATGTTCTGATTAGTACCTTGACCCCACAAATTTTGTTAGATCGAGTGGCCTCAGAATAATTAAGAAGGGGGGGGGTTGAATTAATTATTCCTAAACCTTTACTAATTAAAAAAATTACTCTTTTAAGGCTTTTACTAAATTGTTAAGAGAATGAGGAGTAGAAGAGAAACTTAACAAAAAGTAAAAGCGGAAATTAAAATGCACAGCGGAAAGTAAAAGAGTAGGGAAGAAGAAAACAAACACACAAGAGTTTTTATATTGGTTCGGCAACAACCCGTGCCTACATCCAATCCCCAAGCGACCTGCGATCCTTGAGATTTCTTTCAACCTTGTAAAAATCCTTTTACAAGCAAAGATCCACAAGGGATGTACCCTCCCTTGTTCTCTTTGAACCTAGTGGATGTACCCTCCACTAGAACTGATCCACAAGAGATGTACCCTCTCTTGTTCTTAGTCAAACCCAAGTAGATGTACCCTCTACTTGTACCACAAAGGATGTACCCTCCAATGTGTTAAGACAAAGATCTCAGGCTGTTAAACCTTTGATACTTTGTGAATGAGGATACAAAAGAATTCTCAGGCGGTTAGTCCTTTGAACACTTTTGTATTAGGAAATGGGAAGAATCAAAATAATTCTCAGACTATATCGTTTTGAATTCTTTGACAAGGGAGAAGGGAGACACAAAAGAATTCAGGCGGTTAGTCCTTTGTTCTTTTGGAAAAGGGAGAAGAGAGACACAAAAAGAATTCATACGGTTAGTCCTTGGCGAATTCTTTTTGGCAAAGGGAGAAGAGAATGGAAAGATGAATAGCACAAGTTTTCAAGGTTTGGAAAACCAGAAAACTTCAGAAAGCTTTTGGTACAAAGAAGAAGAAGAAGTTCAAAGAGATTCAAGGCTTGTAAGGATTGTAATGAAATGATTGGAAAAGTATTCAAGATTATTGAAATGCAAAACAAAGCCTTGCTTTTATAGACTCTTCATGTCTGGTCAAGAAGACCATTTAGAAGAGTTATAACTTTTAGAAAAACTTAAAATCAATTTGAAAAAGTCAAAAACCTTTTGAAGAGTTACATCTTTTGATTTATCAGAAACAGTCACTGGTAATCGATTACCAAATTAGTGTAATCGATTACACAAGGCTTTTAAGTGAAAGGATGTGACTCTTCAAATTTGAATTTGAATTTCAACGTTCAAGGACACTGGTAATCGATTACCAAAACATTGTAATTGATTACAGCTTTTTGAAAATAATTGGAATGTTGTAAATTCAGTTTGAAAACTTTTTCAAACTCATTTTGCTAGTGGTAATCGATTACAACAATATGGTAATCGATTACCAGAGAGTAAAAACTCTTTGGTAAAAGGTTTTGTCAAAAATTCATGTGCTATTCAAAGTTTTGAAAAAACTTTTTAATACTTATCTTGATTGAGTCTTCTCTTTGTTCTTGAATCTTGATCTTGATTCTTGAGATCTTGAACCTTGAATCTTGATTCTTGTCTCTAGACTTTCTTCTTGAGTTCTTGAATTCTTCTTGATTCTTATCTTGAACTCTTGAATTGTTGTTGATTCACTTGAGTTGTTCTTTGATTGATCTTTGAGCTTTTTGTCATCACCTTTATCATCATTGTTATCATCAAAACACCTTTGAATCACCTTTGATTCACCATGAAGCTTTGCTTCTACAAATTTGATGATCTAAACCCATTATTTTGTCCATAGTTATTTTGACCAGAACCATTTCCTTGACCAGAATACTAATTTTGACCAAAATTGTTAGTTTGAATATTTCCTTGATTTGAAGGATCATGGAGAGTGAGTGAAGGATTAGGTTGATAGCCCTGATCAAACCTATTGTGACAAACAGATGTTGTATGACCATACTAGTAACATACTTGACACTGGAAATTTGCAATGCGTCTTCCCCCATGGCCACGATGGCCACCACCACGACGGTCGTCACGATAAAAATTTCCACGACTAGACAAATCAAACTATTGTAAGGACTTGTTCAGTGTTGCATAAGAGTCAGAACCAAATGAAGAAGAGGAGTTAAGGTTTGCTTAAGTAAGGTAGATCGAAGGTGATTCAAAAGTGTGACTTTGAAACTTCAAAAATCGAGCTTCGTGAGCTAGCAATAATGCTTCAACTTCTTCAACAGGTAGAGGTTGAAATTTACTCTCTATAACTGAGATTACTTAATGATAATCTTGCGGAAGTCCTTCAAGAATAGCATCAATGTGTTCTTGAAGAGAAATTGGACTTCCGACAGAAGCAAGTGCATCAAAAATAGCTTTGACACTACGCAGAAACTCGCACATGGACTTAGCTTCAAGAATCATTGTGCGCAACTCAATTTGAAGTTGCCTTGCTCTGGCTCACGTCTATTTGTGGAAATAATCATGGATTTGTTCCCAAACCTCGTAATAATGAACGCATCCAATGATCCGAGATAAGATCGACGTGGACAGAGTCGATTGCTACCAGGAAAAAAGAACCTAGTCTTGCTGTTCCCACACCTCGTATGTAAGATTCTCAATTCTTGCATCACAAGTTGCTTCAATAAGGAATCGTAAGGGGATTTGTGGATTCACGAAAAACCTATGAAGCTTATGCGACTTGATGATAGGTTTAATTTGTTGTCGCCAAAGAAGAAAATTTGAATCCTCTAGCTTCTATGAGATTGAATTCGGAAAAGCGAAAGCAGAAGAAGAAAAGATAGAGTTTATCACCATTGATTATCGACTAAGCTCTAGATACATACAACAACTCAGTCCTTTGAATGCCTAGACCAAATTTATATTGGTAATGGACAAGGTTTTCCCATTCATTCCACTGGTTCTTCCACTTTTATTTCTTCTATTAATTCTAAAGTGTCTATGTCCTTGAATTAGCTGCTTTTTGTGCCTACTATAACAAAAAATGTTATCAGTGTCAGTAAATTTGGTCTAGACAATGGTGTATATTTTGAATTTCATCCTAATTATTGTCTTGTCAAATCACAAGGAGCTAATGAGATCTTACTTAAAGGCTCACTTGGACCTGATGGATTATATGTCTTCCCAAATCTTCATCTCCAAGGCTCAATTCCTGCTAGTATAGCCTCTTTCTTTGTTTCAAATTTTGTAACCAATATCTGTTGTGATGTAAATACTCTCAATTCTACTGTAAAAACCACTTTTATTGATTAGTGCATGTTCTAGCACAAGCTCTCAAACTCTTTGGCACCTTAGATTGGGCCATCCTAGTTCTAATGTTTTGAGACTTGTTCTTAATCATTGTAAGATACCAATCTCTAATAAAAATGTCTTTGAATTTTGTACTACTTGTTGTGTTGGTAAATCTCACAGATTACCCACCTATGTAACACCCTGAGATGTTATAAGTTATAAATCGATGTTTAATTATATTTATTGTGGTATTTGACTATATGATAGACTTGAATGAGTTGAAGTATGCCTTGAACTAGTCATGTGTGAATTTCTTGATGTGGATGTTGAATTATGTGGAGTTTTGTTGAACGAAGTTGAAATTATGAGATTTTAGATTTTACCAAAACCTAGTTCAGTGAAATCGTGATACTAGATTCGTTAACCGTTGGATCATCTTCAAATTTTTTCTAGATCTCTCTATGATATTTTTCTACATTCTGACCGTTGGGATTTTGAAAATAATAACTTTTATTCTCCCGATAAGCGAGAATGGCGCGCTAAGTGCAATTCCAATCGAGGGAAATTGCGCTGAGCGGCCCAAAGCTGCGCTAAGCCCAATTCCAACCGAGGGGAATTGCGTTGAGCGGCCCAAAGGTGCACTAAGCGAGCCCTAGTGCAGAGGGGGCTGCGCTAAGCCTAAATTCTTGCACTAAGCGCAAGAAGTGGACTTCGGCTTAGGGCGACAGGCCCGCTAAGCGAAAGTTGCAGGTTATAAATACGTTCTTAGCGTGAAAAATACAATTTTTTCACTCTCCTCTTCTCCAAAATGTCTCCCAAACCCTAAAACCTCATTTCCCACCACCCAAGGCCACCGGTGGCCACTGTGAGCCGATGTTACTTGCCGTTGAGCCCCCACACCAAGAGGAACACTATAATCAGAGCGGAATCCTCATAATCCTCCTCAAGGATTCAGTGGAGAAAATCCTTCAATCCTCCATTTCATAGTTTCTCTAAGATAATCTTGACTTCTAAACCTTCTCCTAGTTAGTTTGAGTTCCTCTTAGTGTCTCTTATGTGTTGGGTACTGTAATAGGGTGTTTTTACACTTTCTTTGAAAAACCCTAGAGAATGAGACATTGTAAAAGTTATCTTTTTATAACATTGAGGTTATTTTTGCGGCATTCATTGAACCTCGGTCACATTGGCGTGATCAGAATTTCAAAAAGATGTTTCTTTTATGTAGAACCTGAAATACCCCTCACCCTTTTATGTTTTGACAGTGGTATTTGACCCCAAATGTTGCCTTTGACCTTGTTTTTGAAACCTATGCTAAAATTCCTTCGCTTTGAAACCTATGCTAAAATTCCTTCATTTTGGCATATAGTGAAGAACGAGCATGAACGAGAGAGACCTCTGAGTAACACAAAGAGGAACTGACGAAGAGCTCACGATAGGTGAGGGGAGTTATTATAAAATTTACCATTTTGACACCATAGTTAGGGTCAGGGAACCTAGCTATGAGAATATCTGTCTGTCCCTGTTGCATGCTGATTTTCTTTCAAGAAAACTACATTTTTAACTAATGGGATGCGATACATTTGGTATTGATGTGAATGTTGGTTTTCAAGAAAAACTATGTTTTTAACGAATGGGATGCGATATATCTATTGTTGATGAATAACATTATTATTTATTAAACTTGTGATGAGTGAAGACCTGGGGAGCGTGAACCTCATGCGTGAAAAATATATTTATATGCGGAATGCGACTTATTGTGGATGTTGCTATTGGTGACTTTAATTGATATGTGGTGATGTTGATATTTACGATGATATTGATTTGAGATGACGCTGTTAATGGTGATCATGTCAACATGAATTGATGTTATTATTGATGGTTATGTCAATATGGAATGAGGTTGTTGTGGTTATTGGTGATGTCGTTGAAATGGAATGATGTTTATGTTGAGAAAGACATTGAAATGGAATGTTGATGATGTTGGAAATGCATTGACAGGTGCATGTTGTGTATGTTCGTGGGGGGTGCATTGGCCTTGTCGGATGTCCCTTTTGTGGGAAAATAGAGTGGTTAAAGAGTCTAAGCATTTCCGAGGGGATGCTTAGGAGCTTTAATTCATCCATGGTCATTGTACTTGATGGTGCCCACGTTTATATGTCGTATGTTGTGTATGTCCATGGGGGGTCATTGACCTTGTCGGACGTCCCTTGTGTGGGAAACTAAAGTGGTTAAAGAATCTAAGCATTTCTGAGGGGATGCTTAGGAGCTTTAATTCATCCATGGTCATTGTACTTGATGGTGCCCATGTTTCATACCTCATATGACACGGGAAATAGTATAAACTGTAGCAGTATGTACTTTGTACTAGGGGGTGTGTCACCTGGTAGGGAACTCCTTGTGGCCATAGGTTGATCACCTGGGGGAGTTACGGTGCATGACTGGGTGGCCTCGAAAAATACTGCATGGTTTCCTAAGTGAGGTGTCGTGTAGACACGCTTAGGGCTATTTCCTTGGTATTGGATACGGTACGTACCGCATTGCATCTGAAAGTTGAGGTCAGGTGCATCCATCATTCTGAGCAGTCTCGATTGGATCCATGGATAGATGATGAATAATTGTTGAATGTGTCTGATGAATAATTGTTGAATGTGAGTGTTGAATAATGAATGTTGTGTAAGCTCATGATGTTTGCTTATGTTTTCTTTCTGAATGTGATTATCTGGTTTTAGCATTGGTTCTTTTTATAATGAACTCACCCTTGCAATTTTGTATCGTGTGGTTGATACCTGTGATGATCGCGAACCTTGTTCGAGGGAGCAGAATGATAGCAGTAGGGTGCAGGAAGTGAGATTATGTTGAGGAGCCGCCAAGCCGACGAGATGACGTTGAAATTATGTTGGGAGAGAGTGTTTTGTTAATCAACTCCTCCATAGTTGGTTCATGATTTCTTTTGCTGGATTAAGGATGTAAATCACAGATTTAATTATATGTTCGAACTGATTTAATCTTCATTATGTGTATGATGTGTATTGGACTACTATATTAATATTCATGTATTCTGTTAAACATTGGTGCATGTTTGGGGACATATATATACATATATATATTTGTGAAATTCAAATTTACTATGATTTTCAAGTTTATGGAGTTTTCATAAAAGAAAGAAAAAGAATTTATTTTCATGAGTTATTAGAGTGGTGATATTGTAGCGACGAGGTGGGTCGTTACAACCTCATTATCTAAAACAATTTATAATAAACCTTTGGAACTAATATACAATGATCTATGGGGGTTTGCCCATATTCCTTCAAAAAATGGTTTTTTACTATTACATAACCTTTGTTGATGCCTATTCTAGGTTCACTTGGATCTATTTGCTTAAACATAAATAAGAAACCTTCATCATTTTTCAACAATTCAAGCTAATGGCTGAACTTCAGTTTGACTCCAAAATTAAAAGTCTTCAAACAGACTAGGGAGGGTAGTTTAGACCTCTCACTAATTTTTTAGCAAGCCAAGGTATCACTCATAGATTGATCTGTCCTCACACTCATCACCAAAATGATGTAGTGGAATGGAAACACAGACATATTGTGGAATTAAGACTCACTCTTCTTAAACAAGCTTCCCTGCCTCTCAAGTTTTGGGATTTTGCCTTCACTACAGTAGTATACTTGATAAATAAATTGTCTACTACTTCTTTGCATTTTAATGTCCCACATACTATCTTGTTAACAAAAATCTAGATTATAACTTTCTTGAAGCCTTTGTTTGCTCTTGTTTCCCTTTCCTTAGACCTTACAATCGTCATAAGCTTGAATTTAGGTCTCATGAGTGTGTTTTTCTTGGGTATTTCGCATTTCATAAGGGTCACAAATGTCTTTCTCTTATTGACAAACTCTTTATCTCTAAGGATGTTGCTTTCAATGAAGTTAAATTTCCTTATTCGGATTTTTTTTTGTCTTCCTCTAAGTCTAATTCAGATCCTAATAACCTCATCTCTTTCATTCCCTCAATCCCTATTGTTCCTTAACCTATTTCTTCTCTTTCCCCCTCTAGAAATTTTGTTGCTAGTCCTACTTCTGTTAATCCTACAGCTTATTCAAATTTCAGCCCTAGTCCTTCTGTCCATGCTAAGTCTAGTCCTATTGTGGCATCTGAGGTTCCTAGTCCTACTATTGATGCTAGATCCACTTCTGTGCAAGACAATTCTCCTTAGTAATCAAATTGTCTCCCTCTGAAGTATCTCAAAGTGCAGCATTGGAGACTGTTCCTACAGTTAATTCTCATTTTATGCAAACCAGATCAAAGTCTAGAATTCATTTACCAAGACTTAATCTAACCTTGTTACTTGCTCATTGTGAACCCAAATCTATGAAGCAGGCTTTGGCTTATTCAAAATGGTTTAATGCAATGAAACAAGAATATGAGACACTAATGAATAACAAGACCTGGGATTTGGTTTCTCTTCCACCTAATAGGAAAGCAACGGGTTGCAAATGGGTGTTTACGGTCAGAGAAAATGCAAATAGGACTGTTAATTAATACAAAGCTAGACTAGCAATAAAGGATTTCATCAAGTGATTATTTCAAATTTCAATGAAAATTTTTCCCCTGTTATCAAACCTGTTACAATAAGGTTGATTCTCACCTTGGCCTTAACCAATAAATGGGAACTTTTTCAACTTGATGTTAACAATGCCTTCTTAAATGGCTTTCTATAGGAAACTGTCTATATGAAGCAACCCCTTGGTTTGAAAATCGTGATCTTTCTTTTGTTTGTAAATTGAATAAGTCTCTATATGGGCTTAAACAAGCACCAAGATAATGGTTTGATAGACTAAAATCTTACATTCTTGCATCTTGCCTTTTCTGCAAGCAAGTGTAATCCATCTCTTTTTGTCTTCAAAGATACCTCTCATATCGTCTATCTTTTGGTGTATATTGATGATATCATAATCATTGGAAGTTCTATCAATTTAGTCCAGCAGTTCATTGCCAAACTTCACTCTAATTTTTCCCTTAAACAACTTGGGAAGCTGGATTATGTTTTGGGAATTGAAGCCAAGACCATAATTGATGGCTCTATTCTTCTAACTCAAGGAAAATATATAAGAGATCTCCTATAGAAAAATAAAATGGTTAAGGCTCAACCTATTGCTTCCCCAATGGTTTCTAAATGCAAGTTTAATAAAACACGAGCATATCTCTTCTCAGATCCTACTCTTTATAGACCAGTAGTTAGAGCTCTTCAATACTCCACTATAACCAGACCTGAACTAAGTTTTGTTGTAAACAAAGTCTGTCAGTTCATGGCCAACCCTCTTGAATCTCACTGGACAAAAGGGAAAAGAATTCTTAAGTATCTCAAAGGATCTTTACACCACGACCTACTTCTCAAAGCTGCTACTCCAAGAATTCACATTCCCATTAAGGCCTTTTGTAATGCAGAATGGGCTTCTAACCCTGACGATTGCAGATCTACTTCAAGAGATGCTATTTATTTTGGCCTTAATCTTATATCTTGATGGACTAAGAAACAAAAGATTGTTGTGAGATCAAGTATTGAGGCTAAGAATCGAAGCCTAGCACAAGCCACAACTGAAGTAGTGTGGATTCAAACTCTGCTGACTGAACTATATGTTCCTTTCACTACTCCAACAATCTTTTGTGACAATCAAAGTGTCATTGCCATCACTCATAACATTGTTCTTCACTCTAGGGCAACACATGGAAATCAATATTTTCTTTGTTCAAGAGAAAGTTCTAGCTAATAAGCTACAAGTCTACCACATTCCTGCCATTGATCAATGGACAAATGCCTTGACCAAAGCTCTATCTCCAACCAGATTTCTTTTCTTGAGATCCAAACTCAATGTCCTTAAGCCTCCTCCAAAGTCTCAACCTCATTGAGTTTGAGGGGGTATTAGAGTATTATAAGGAGCTGCAGTTATTCCGCTGTAGTATCCTCTAGCTTCTAGTGGAAGTTGGTTAGTTACTTCTAGTAGAAGCTAGTCAGTTGTAAGTAGTTAGTTAGTTGTTAGCCAATTATGTTAGAGACTAACAAAATTGTCTATATATACTGTCGGTAAACTTGAAGCTCATTAAGTCAATAAATGATATTTTACTTCTTCATTTTTTTTCTCTCTCTCTCTCTCAATTCTCTTAGTCTAGAAATTCTATGAACAATAGACAATTTTTGGATGTCAAAACGTCCACAACACTACGAAACAAGTTTTTGTCATTGTTGTCATGTGAAAAACCAACTAATTGAATCGGCTAATGCTTCAACAAGATTACAAAATAATGATCAAGTGATTGACGGGGAGAAGGAAAATCTACTTCCTGGCAATGGATGCCCAAGCTATTCCAGAAAACACTTGGTGTAGGTAAAAATAAGAAGGAAGAGTATAGGATTTTGTTTAAGGTAAAGGTTGATAGGTTGTAAATGATAACCCACTAGGTCAGCCTAAGGGTGGGAGATGGGGGTAAAATGGATGAGGTCATAAATTCAAAATTCATTACGACCACCATTGTAAAAAAAAGAAGAAAAAACTGCAAAATGAAAGCGGTAAATAAAAACTATAAAGAAAAGCGGTAAAAGGAAGATTGTAAAGAAAAACAGTAAAACAGAAAATGTTAAAAATAAAATGTAAGATAAAATAGGTTTATTTTTATTGAGTATGCTTTAAATTTGAAGTAGAAAACCTATTTATAATCTAAGAGATAAGATACGTCAATTCAGCGATGTTTTTCTATTTAGTAACCATCTACACATGGATTTAAGGCTCTACTTAGCAAGTTCCATACTAATTATGTTGACTGCACTGGTGGAGCATAAAAGGAGCCAAGGGAGGCAAAAAGAAAATTATGAAGGCCTGTGCGTGTTGTTGCTTGTTGTCTGAAGGTTGTAATAGCTTGGTTCTTGGTTTAGCTTGGATCATTTCTATGACCTTTATATAATAATTCTAGTATTAGAAAACTTATTCAATGTGACTTGAATATAATTTTTTTTCTTCTATATGTGTAAATTTTTTCTATTAATTTATGATTCTTTGCAAAAAAAATTCCAACAAGTTTTTCTAGCAAGGTTTTGAATAGGGGTGTTTGCAGGTCGATTCGAGTCAGTTTTAATCAAATTCATGATTCAACTTAATCAAATTTGATCGGTTAGATTCGGTTCGATTTTCACAATTTTTTTTTAAACTCAATCCAACCCAACCTAACTCATTCATGAACCATTTGGTTCGGTTCGGATCAACTAGTTACCCATTTAAATTTGATCTTTTTTTGTCTTAGAACTACTATTTTATATAATGATTCATCTAGATATCCAATACAATTAACACAATATTATCACATGTAAAGTAATAAAATTGATTCATTTAATACTATCAACATAATATTATAAAATATACTAATACAAATTAAAACAAAATATTCTTCAACGAGATTTACTATAATAGTTTGAATCACAATTATTTCCTACAAACTGATTTTTTGCAATAAACTTTACTATAACCAGATTTGTTGAAACAAATAAATAAAATATGATCCATTAATATTATAAACATGGCAAAAACAATAAATATGAAAAAGTAAAACAATAACAATGTACCTGAAAGTAATACCTTACGAAGTTCCAATACTAGTAATCATAACACTTGTTATTCCAACACTTGGAGACTTGACATTAACAGTATTTAAAGTCAAACCAAACAAATCTAAAAATTTTGATCGGTTTTGATTGGTTCGGTTTTTAACGGATCTATAAATCTAAACTCGTAACCTAACCCGTACATGAACAGTTTTGATCGATTCAGTTCGGTTTTGACCCAAATACATAAATGATCCAATCCAAATTGTTTAGATTGATTTGAGTCAATTTAGGTTCGCAGGTGATCCGTACCCGTAAACACCCCTAGTTTTAAAAGTTGACCAAGATCGACCAGTTCAACCGATTGGACCAAAAATCAGCCTGCCATCTAGTCTGGGTGATCCTCAAAATTGGATAAAAATGGAACTAGTTAAGAAACCAGTGAACCGATCTAAAACCAGCCAAAACTGGTTGTTCACTAGTTTTGAGCGGTTCTAAAATGTTGCTTAATTGCAAGGTGAACTTTGACATTTCGCCTTCTCTGATGCCAGGGAGGTGCTCCTTCTCTGATAAATTTTGATATTGTTTGCTCCAATCCAGTTCAAGTTCTTTGGTTTAGTGTCGGATTTCCAACACAAATTCAATCTTGTTTGCTCCTCCTTCTGTGTGGAGTGGATACGTCATTAAAGAAGATGAAGGAGAAAGGCTTTTGACCTTGTGTAAAAAAATAAAACAATTCTCCAAAAAGCATTTGTGATTTATGAAGAAAAAAGGTTAAATATATTTTTATTTTTTAAAATTTGAGTTATATTTTTTAAAACATTCAAATTTAAAATTATTTTTTTTATCCTCAAACTTAAAAATTACTCCATTTATTTCTTTTTTCAAATAGCCCATGTCAAACATTAACCTAGCAAATTTTTAATTTAAATTTAGAAATATGATTTCTGACTGTTTTAAATAGAATCATTTAAATCAAAAATAAAAAAATGAGATTTTCTATTTAACCTCAAAATCTCAGCCTAAAATCAATCCCCAATGTTGGTAACCTCATAAATCCACCTTCATCTTCTATTTAGGATCTTTGGCCCCTGCTCCCAATCCACACACACCCTAATTGTCAGGGCCTGCTTAAGGCCCAAGTGGCCCAAGCAAAGGCTTTAGCCCTCCCCCACCCCCCCCCCTCCCCAAAAAAAAGCCCCAAATTTTTTTAGTACTAATATACCTCAAAAAAATTATTGTAAATTATATTTGAAAATAAATTTTAATTAAAATATTATAACTATTAATCTTTTTATTGGTATCGTAAGTAATAATTAATGAGCAATAACTCTTCACCAATATCATAACTTTGTTTAGACAAAAGAGATTTAATAGTTAATAGCTAAAGAAACCCAAAAGTTTTTCTTTTATTTCTATTCTCTTTATTCTCTTCCTATTCAATTCTAATTTTGTCTTCTTTTCTCACTATCTCTCATACTTCTCTATCTTCTCACTTCACCTGCTTCTTCAGTTTATTTGATTATTGTTTCACTTTGACACATTAGCCAATATCTCCTCAATACCTATTTGTTTATTCTCATCTCTTATGTGCATGTGTCTCTATTTGGAGGGTGGAGGAAACAGTTAGCATTTCTTCCTTCTGAGTGTGTCAATATCAGGTAAAAGCCAAAAATAGAACTTACTATACTCTTATTTACTCAAATTTTCTTTTGTTGATAATTATTACATACTTACATGTTCCTTTATCAAATTATAATTGTCTTTTCTATTGAAAAGTGTTAATTTAATAATCTAAAATCGTATACGTACAATAATAGTCTCATTACTGTATTGACAAATGACAAGTTTTATATATATAATATATTATTAAGCTTCTACCCTAGATCCTGATGAATTGCGAGATTGATCTCAAAATAAGTTTATTTTTTATTGTTTTATTAATGAATAATGATTAATCTCAAAATAGTTTATGCAGGTTTAACAAAAAGGTTAAAATTTGGAAATTAAGTTTAAGCACTTACCAAAGAAGAGAAAGAGACTTGAGACTTCAAGATACTACGATCAAGTTCATTTTCTAGACAATCAGAATCAGGTTTTATTGTTTTAGCTCATTCTTATTTTATATACTCATCTTTGTAGTGTTTTATATATTATAATTTTTAATTTCATACAAATATATATATATATATATATATATATATATATATATATATATATATATATATATATATAAATCAGGTTATTCAAAACTTCAGAAAAAGAGAAGATTTGAGGCTTTAATTGCATCATAAAAAGGATCTATGGATAAATTTATAAAAATAGATGAGAAAAATGAATTAGAAAATACAGGTGGGTGCTCTTTGAATGAACAAGATAACAATTTAGATATAGGTGAAAGCAATAATAGAGAAGTAGTTAGTGATGAGGATAATTATAATTTTGATTCTCAAACTCATGATAATGAGGAGGAGATTGGGAGACTAGATTGTTGGATCAAGTGGCCTCAGAATAATTAAAAGGGGGGGGGGGGTTGAATTAATTATTAATGTGTCTTGACTAATTAAAAATTATCCTTCTTAATGTTACTAGATTCAACTAGGATTTTACTACAAAGTTAAGAAAGTAAAGAACATAAACAAAAACTTAACCAAAAGTAAAAGCAACAATTAAAAGTACACCGCGAAAATTAAAGAGTGTAGGGAAGAAGAAGACAAACACAAGATTTATACTGGTTCGGCCATAATCCGTGCCTACATCCAGTCCCCAAGCAACCAACGGTTCTTGAAATTTCTTTCAACCTTGTAAAATCCTTTACAAGCCAAAGATCCACAAGGGATGTACCCTCCCTTGTTCTCTTTGAACAACCAAGTGGATGTACCCTCCACTTGAACTGATCCACAAAAGATGTACCCTCTCTTGTTCTCAGTACAACAACCCAAGTAGATGTACCCTTTACTTGTGCCACAATGGATGTACCCTCTAATGTGTTAAGACAAAGAATTCTCAGGTGGTTAGTCCTTTGAATCTTTGTAAGGGGAAACAAAAGATATCTCAGGTGTTTAGTCCTTTGAAATCTTTTGTTTAAGGGGAAGGGAAGAATAAAAAAAATTCTCAGGCGGTTAGTTTTTTGAATTCTCTTGGAAAGAAAGAAGGGAGACACAAAAGAATTCAGGCAGTGAGTCCTTCTATTTTTTTGGCAAAGGGAGAAGAGAGACACAAAAGAATTCAGGCGGTTAGTCCTTCTATTCTTTTGGCAAAGGGAAAAGAGAGATACAAAAGAATTCAGACGGTTAGTCCTTCTATTCTTTTGACAAAGGGAGAAGTGAATGAAGAAGAAGAATGGCACAAGTTTTTTAACAATGAACTTTTCTTGGAAGAGAAAGTATTGAATAAAAAACTCTTAGAAAGAAGTTGAGAAATGAATCAGAAATTTCTGTAAAAAACTTGTTGAAAGATGAAGAGAAATGAGTTAGAAAGTTTTGTAAAAACAAACGTTATTGAAATTCATGTCATGGTCACATATTTATAATCATTTGATGACTCAAGTTAAAGTTTGTGACTCTTGGCAATTTCTTTAAAACTAGCCACTTTAAGAGTTATGACTTTTGTGAAAACTAGTCACTTAAAAAGTTGTGACTTTTGAAAAAATCTTCAAAAACAAGTCACTTTAAGAATTGTGACATTTGGAAATTTATTTTTAGAAATCAGTCACTGGTAATCGATTTCCATCAAGGTGTAATCGATTACACATCAACAGATGCGACTCTTCATGTTTAAATTTTGAAAATCAAAATGTTTAGAAACTCTGGTAATTGATTACAAGTATTGTGTAATCGATTACACAAGTTAAAAATGATTTGAAAATGTTTTATCACTAGTTGTGACTCTTGAAATTTGAAATCTAACGTTTTAAAACATTGGTAATCGATTACATGATTATGGTAATCGATTACAACTTTGTAAATCAGTTTTGAAAACAATGCTGGCTACTGGTAATCGATTACTTGAAGGTAGTAATTGATTACCAGAGAGTAAAACTCTTCGGTAAAAGATTTTGTGAATAATTCTTGTGCTACTCAATGTTTTGAAAAAAAAATTAGTACTTATCTTGATTCTTGAATCTTGATCTTGATTATTCTTGAATCTTGATTCTTGAAACTTGATTATTCTTGAATCTTGATTCTTTGAAACTTGATTCTTGAAGCTTTTTGACTCCTGATTCTTTGGCATCATCAAAATAATCTTGGAAGACATTGCTTCCACATAGATGATTCTACTTTTGAAAATATATATTATCCAAGCCAATAGAAGAATATTGATATGACTTTGAGAGATTTATTAGTAGAAAAGGGCCCTATTAAAGTGACTGATATATATTTCCCAAAGGATAAATATTCTAGGCACTTTTCTTCATCAAATTACATTCAAAAATTGCCTAATGGAGAGAAACATGAAAGAAAATGGGTAATTTATTCTAGAGATTTGGATAGAGTCTTTTGTTTTTGTTGCAAATTATTTAATGTTGTTTCTTGTACAAGTAAACTAGCTACCAAAGGTAGTAAAGATTGGAGAAATCTTAGTGTTAAGTTGAAGAGTCATGAAATAACGAATGAACATATTACTAACATGAATGCATGGATTGATTTGGAAATGAGATTGGTAAAAAATAAAACAATAGACAAACATGTTCAAGAACAAATAAATAGATATAGAGAACATTGGAGAAATGTGTTGTTAAGAATTAATGCAGTTGTTAAAACCCTTGGTAAAAATAACTTAGCCTTCCGTGAAAAAATTGAAAAGATCTACCAAGAAGCTAATGGAAATTTTTTAAGTCTAATTGAAATGATTGCAGAATTTGATCCAATCATGCAAGAACATATTCGTCGAATTAAAGACGATGAAATTCACAACCATTACCTTGGGCATAATATACAAAATGAGTTGATAAATTTGTTAGCAGGCGAAATCAAAACAAAAATTATAAAAAAAAAATTAAGGATGCAAAATATTATGCAATCATACTTGACTGTACTCCAGATATAAGTCATCAAAAGAAAATGTCTTTTGTATTAAGGTGTGTGGATATCTCATTAACTCCAATACAAGTTAATGAGTATTTTTTAGAATTTTTAAAAGTAGATGATACAAGTGGAAAATGTCTTTTTGATGCTATTATAGATGAATTAAAAATTGTTGGACTTGATATTAATGACCTTAGGGGACAAGGATATGATAATGGATCTAATATGAAAGGAAAACATCATGGTGTGCAGAAAAGATTCCTTGATATTAATCCTAGATTATTTTATACTCCTCATGGTTGTCATAGTTTAAACTTAGTACTTTGTGATACGACTAACTCTTGTCCTAAAGCTACATCTTTCTTTGGTGTGTTACAACGTATATACACTTTATTTTCTTCTTCTACAAAAAGGTGGAAAATTTTACAAAACCATATACATAGCTTAACCCTTAAATCATTGTCACAAACACGTTGGGAAAGCCGTATTGAAAGTGTGAAAGCAGTAAGATTTCAAACTTTACAAATAAGAGATGCTTTATTTGAATTAGCTGAAGCTAGTGATGATCCTAAAATAAAAAGTGAAGTTGATTGTTTAGCAAATTATGAGCTTGAAAACTTTGAATTTTTGTTTGGCATGACTATTTGATATGACATTTTATTTGCAGTTAACTTAGTTAGTAAGAATTTACAATCAAAAGATATGTGCATTGATGAAGCTATTGAACAATTAAAAGGTCTTCTTTCTTTTTTTGAAAAGTATAGGAAAAATGGATTGGAAAATGCGTTGATTTCTACCAAGGAAATTGCTTTTGAAATGGATATAGAGCTTAAGTTTCGTAAAAAACGTATTAGTCGTAGAAAGAAACAATTTGATGAAAATGTTGAGGATGAAATTGTAAAATCTCTTTAAGAATCATTTAGAATTGATTACTTTTTGTACATCGTAGATAAAACAATTACCACACTTCAAAGTAGATTTGAACAATTTAAAATATATGAAGATATTTTTTGTTTTTTATTTAGTGTTTAAAAAATAAAGTTACTAGATTGTACACTCTTGAAAGAGAAATGTCTAAACCTTGAAAAATCTTTGAAACATGATAATTTGTTGGATGTTGATGGATTAGATTTATTTTCAGAATTAAATATCTTAAAGGAAATTATAGGATTGGAAAATGATAAACCAATTGACATTCTTAATTATATAAAAAGAATAAATTCTTTTACAAATGCGTATATAGCTTATAGAATAATGTTAACGGTACCAATATCAGTTGCTTCAGTCAACTGAAAGGAGTTTTTTAAAGCTAAAAATATTAAAAAATTACTTAAGATCAACAATGTCTCAACAAAAATTGAACGGATTGACGTTATTGTCTATTGAAAAAAAATGATAAATGAAATTAATTATGACAATTTAATTAATAATTTTCCATCATAAAAAGCTCGAAAAAAAATTAATTTTAATTAAAACAATAATAATTTTAACAAGTCATTTTATGAGTAAATAAAAATTCTCATTCTTAAATTTGTTTTAGGCCTCTCAAGTTATTGAGTCGTCCCTGCTAATTGCAAGCTGCGGGAATCAATGACGAACTCGTGTTATGAAGGCGTAGAGTTGGAGTTGTGCCGAGTGAACAGCTGCCATGGCCAGAATCGCCTTTCCACTCGTCGGAAAACACTATCGCTTCCTCTGCACCGACGACAACCTCTTTGTTGTGGCGAAGGCCTTCACCGCCGGCATGATTCTCGCCACTGGATGCTCTCCGAAGCCACCGAACCACTTCACCACCTCTGCCTGCCATCGTTCTCTCATATCTACATTTTGTGTTTCCCCTCTCATCATTTTTTTTCGATCTAAGGATAGAGTCCATGGACATCGTTGGTAAGGCCAACAAGGAAGAAAACACTTTCATGGATGTGGTTAATAGGGAAAAAAAACATCAAAGTTCTCCTTATTTGAATGGATTTCAGAACCTGTGATAGGTAGATGCTGACAGAAGCTTGGAAGGAGTTAGATGAATGTTACAGGGAGTGGGAAGATTAATGAATCACAACTTTAGGAAGACTCTCTGGGAGATTGGGGCAAATTTTCATGTATTTTTGGTTTTCTGTAGAATAGTTACCACTTGGTTATCCATTCGGTTGGAGAAACATGACTGCAAGAGGAGCAGGACTGTGACTGCAAGTCCCACGGTCCTATTCTACATTATTTTTTATCCTTTTTCTTTAATTTATTTCTGGTAATTTATTTGGTTTCTAACCCTTAAAAATTATATTTTAAAATTTGTTAAAAATTAAATTCCAGTGGTCAAAAGTCGCTTAACTGTGAATCTAACATTTTCCGTTTGACACCTACTAATACATATCCAGATAAGAAAAAAAAATTTTAAGATTTTGGAGAATTATAAAAAAAAACTTTTAATTTAGAGAATTAAAATAAGAATTATTTAAAGGACTTAAAAAAAGAACAACCAGTTCAAAGAACAACCATACCAATAATAATAATAATAATAATAATAATAACTCTAGATATATCTATCTTTAAAAATAAAAGAACATCCAGTTCTTCCACGTGTCACGCTTTCCATTATTTCAGCTTTTTTTATTACTCTCGCTTGCACGTGCACATCATACATTCGCCTGCTTCTTCGTTCTCGTGTTGCGCACGTTTTGTTGGAATTTCATTTTGAAATCAATAGCCCAGGCTACGACAATACTAGGTTGTAGGCCTGGGAAGTCACGTCGTCAAGCCTCAGTTGTGTATACTTGCGTTGAGATTCCTCATCTGCGTCATTCCCTCATTTCGTGGTTTATTTCAAATTTTAATTTCAAAACTCGCAGCTTTCTTCTCACTAGATTTCAGACCTACGAGGTGACATGAGCTAGCTATCTTCATTATACACTTCATACCAAAAATCCCAACCAGATATCAGTTTTTGTTTTTTCCTTTCAACCTTTGTGCCTAGCTTCCCATTTGTTTTCTTTCAACCTCATTTCTCGATTCCAGTTGCATGTTCGACAACCTAAACAGGATCCTACATTTTGATTATCCATTGTGTCATACCCTAATTTCAACCGGGGACTATCATTCGTTGATCTTTTGATCCTTGCTAGTTGACTTATGGTGTTAAACGCCAATTATAGGGCAAAATAGAAGATCATTCAGTGTTTTGATCAAGAATGCGAAAAATACCAAAACTAAGGGGCAAAAAGGGTCTTTTTATTGAGTTTCCTGAACCCTAGCTCGTCTAGGTTAGCCTCTGGCTTGCCTGGGCCACCAAAAGACTTCCATATTAAGTAACCAGCTCACCTGGACGAGCCAGTTACTTCATGGCTAAGTCTCAGCTCGCCTGGGTGAGCTGCTAGTCCACCAAATGCCATTTTTGGCTATAAATAGGCATGAAGGGGGATGAGGAAAGAGGTTCCAAGGGTCAACATTGAAGGACATTGAGAGAATTGAGAGAGAAGAAGAAGGAAGAAAAGGAAACGAAGTCGAGGCGCTACCAAATCGCGACCGTGATTGAACCCTACATCGTTCCTTGTTCAGTGTTCTTCGTGTGACCGTCGGTTAGTTTTGTTTTGTTTTTTTTTTATATTTGAATTTGATCTATGCACCTTTAGGGGTTCCCCTTGTGTTTTGTGCACATTCATCTTCTCCATCTACCATCGGTGATCTCGTTTTCTTTGAAAAATTTCAATCTTAACCGATCACTAGTGTCGTAAAGTTGTCTTTAAAGAAATCAAAAGTTAATAAACAAAACCAAGATAAAACCAACTCATAACTAACTTCTTTTTATCAAATATCACTTGAGATCGTTTCAAGGTCCAACACCTTAACGATTCTCTCCTCTTTTCAAATTTAAAAGATCGTTTCAAGGTCCAACGCTTGAATGATTCTCTCCGCTTTTCAAATTTAAAAGATCGTTTCAAGGTCAAACGCCTTAAACAACTTTTTGTTCGCAATTAAAATGAATCTTTCAAAAGCCTAAAATCAATTCAGCACACAACTTTCTCGCTTTAAAGAACTACGTAGGTTTGAATTCCTCATCGCACCTGAGGATACGTAGGAGCAAAGGCAACGCCCTTGTCGACCCCAAAAATAAAAAAAAATATAAAAAAGGGAAAATAAATAATATTGAAGTCATGTTTTTGCACACTCGATTAAAGGCAGTTCTCCCTTGTGACGGGCGCGTGGGGTGTTGATACCTTCCCCATGTGTAAACAACTCCCGAACCCTTATTTTCAAAATTCGCAGACCCTCTTTTTTGGTTTTTCTAACGTTTTTCCTCGAATAAACATTGGTGGCGACTCCTGCGCATTTTCCTTTTTGGAAGATGCTCCTATAGCTTTTTGCTCGCACTCCCGTCGTAGGGTAGGTTGCGACACGTTGTAGAAAGGTTGTTCAACTGTGTGTATTCAACAAGCTAACGTTAATTGGTAAGGGTCATGTTCTGTTTTGAAGATTAATGTGGTTTTATGTATTATAAAGAGCCTTATTTTTTTAGTTTATGTGTGTTTGCTATATTAATGCGATTCGATTTACAGTAACATTTCCTCTATTCTGCATTTTGATTTTAGTTGTTATAGGAAGCTTTTGCAGTAAGTGTGTTTCACTCTATATATGGACTCATTTAGACTAATGGATCTTTAATGAATTTTTGACAACCTCAATTGGTGTTGAAAGTTTTAATGGAAACTGGTATGGATTTAATGCAGTTCTTATCATTTGTGGTGCTTCTATTAATAATATTAGGCACGTGTAATGGTTCTGTTTGCAATAACTGTAATTTGTGTAGCATTGTTTCATAGGTTGAACTCGATAGCCAAAATAGATTACCAAAAGGAAACTTGGAAGATTGTTGTTTGAGTGATAAACATGTGGACTATAGCAAGATCGCCTAAGTCTATTGTTGAGCTAATTTTAGTTGACAAGAAGGTTAGGTTAATTGATTTTTGATGGCTATGTTGTATGCAATGGTTGTTCATAGTTGTTTATATACAAAGACATGTAATTCTTTATGTATAGCAAATATTTTTAAAATTATCACTTGACATGTTGGTTGTCCAGGGTGATAAAATTCTAGCTCAAATGAGGAATGTTGATGTTCAACTGGACAATGTAATTTTTGATGTTGGTCAGACTTATGTTATCCAGAACTTTGAAGTAGAAAAGAATAGTGGTCATTATAAAGCAACACACCATGGCTTTAAAATTAATTGTGAAGGCGACTAAAGTCACAACTCACGAAATACCAGAAAATACCTGAAACAATGTACAACATCACAATGTTTGATGACATTGTAAGTGGCTCAACCAACACTAACTTTTTAATAGGTAGAATTTTTAAATATGTGATTATTGAAAAACTTTACATGTTAGTGTCATTATTCTGTCTAATGTTGGTTTTTCTTTGAAGATGTTATTGGTGAGGTTGTTGAGATTGGGCAGTGGAATCTACATAGCAAGCCAAAGAAAGTTGTATTTACAATGAAAGATTGATGGTATTGCATATTATTTACAAAAATTGAATCCTAAGTCAGTTTTAAATGTTAGATGGATGAATAATTCATTTTTAATTTGACACAGTGGAAGTATCATGAGTTGTACTTTGTGGGAGTCATTGGCTTTGGAGTTTAAGGATTGTTTCAATAGGCATGTTTCTGATCCAATGGTGTTGTTGCTGACTCCAACTAAAATCAAAGAAGCAAGAGGTTATTATTTCATTGTAAATGCATTTTTCTAAATTTACATTTCATTTTCAACTAATATAAACCTTTTTTGTTTTCTATAGGAACTTATCCTATAGCAATCCAAAATTCAATGTATGGTTCTCAAATTTTTGTAAATAGCGACATGAGAATTTGTGGAATTCAAGGATTGATTGGCCACTTCATTCATGATACTTCCATCTATGTTGTGATTTAGTTATGAATAGTTATAATTTATTTATCAGTACATATGTTTACTTATTTCAGAATTGATGCGACACAACTAACAATGATTCCATGTGCCCAAATAGGCAGTCAGATTTTGGGATCTTCAGTGTATTCCCTTGCAAATCGCTTTTTGCATAATGCCCACGTGAAATGCTTTGATGAACTTAGCCAATTGAAAAAAGTTTGAGATAATATTTGATACATTCCTTGGTTTGAAATATTGTAATTCATTTTTATAATGAATTCATTTTTGTTGTAGGAGTATATGTCTGTCGCTGTCGCTACTATAAGCAAGTTGTTGGTAGCAAATAGATGGATTTATGATGGGTGTCCCAAATGTAATAAAAAAGCTGATGGAGAGGGTTCGTCGTTTGTTTGTGTTGGGTGTGCTAATAAGAGTGCAAATACAGTTGCAAAGTAAGTTGCATGTTGTGACATGTTGAAATAACATTTTTTGGCGAATGAAATTTGTTATTTATGTGCGTATCTTTTGATTCACCAATTTGTGTCATAGGTTTCGCGTGGATGTCAGAGTTGGTCAACCTCATGAGTCTGCAATTTTTACACTACAGGATCGTGAATGTTATGCTTTGATAAAGGAGATTGCGACTGAGATTAAGTAGAAAATGATTGATGAGGTAAAGAATATTGATATCGTGTCTCTGTATTGATCTTGCATTGGATAGTATTGTAGTGGTATATTAAAAACTAATTAATGGCTCTATAAATATAATTACATAGGATGGAGTATTTGAAGCAAGAGATACACCAGAGGAACTTAATCATGTTCTGGGCAAAAGATTAGCATTCAGATTTAAGGTTTAAATATGGAATAAGGAAAGCTCTATATTTTGCAGAATGTTGGTGTACTGAGGAACGGTGCTGAATTTCGCTTAGCAAATCATGAATATAAGCTTGAAATAACAAGATTCTCTGTTGTTACATAAATGGTATCTGAATCATTGAATCAATTCTGTTGCCTGAGACCAGTTCCATTAGGAGCCTTTACTGAAGCTTTTCAAATTCCTGGATATTGCATCGGTATAGTAGTTGTGTTATTGTAATAGGATTTAGGTATAATGTTATAAGCATGTTGGAGATTTTATTTGTTTAATATTGTATGTGATGAAGACATAGCTAAGTGGATTTCAGAAATATCGCCAGTGGAAAATTTTGTAAAAAATGACACCATTATTCAAAGGATATTTGCTCATGTTACTGATGGAGAGTATGACTCACTTTTTTTGAAAGTTACATTTTGTATAATACCCATAGTCTTATACTCAATTGTATGTATTGTTGTGCAGGAACACTATTGAGTGTGTTTTCTATGATGAATATGTCAAAGTAATAATAGAGTTAGTAAGAGATAGTAATGTTTCTGCTCCTTTTTTGGCAATTCAACATAGCAGACTACATGGATGCAGTGCATTGACTCATGGTAGGTATTGATATTAATTTTGAGAGTCATTGTAGGTTGATGATACAACATACATATGTAAATGTCAATTAACTAAATACATGCCAATGAAACAGGTGAAACATATGTTGAAACTGTGGTCAATGTCAACAACATATTATTGGATCCAAGCTTACCAACCATGCCTAATTCTGGAATAAGGTATCCATCGATTTACTGTGATACTGCAGTTGTGATTTTGGCGTAATGCATATTTTGTTTGTCAACTCTTTTATGCTTTCAATGCATATTAATGTTACACGTGTTATAGCAGAGTCAAGCCTGACAAAGTATATGTAATTAATCTTGGACCAATTGCAAAAGATGTTTATTTCACACTCCTGATTCTTAATGCCCACAAAAGGATTACAGATTTGCATTTATTTGGATCGATCAGTATTTTTACTCCTTGATATACAACCGTTTAGTTGGATTGTTGAAGTTGGTAATATGGTCTACTAATATATACATATGTCGTTGTTCAATCTGAAGGATAATTTGTGTGTTGTTTAGGCCAAAATTGTTGGATTCATGGATAATAATCCTTGGTGGGAGTTACAAAATAGTCAACAATTGGTCAAATATGATGACACCAGACATTACCAGACTGGACTCGGTGTTCCACTTATTCCCGGGTAAACATATTTGATTGATACATTTTGTTTTGCATCCATGTTGAACCAATGAACACTAAGACGGAAAATTGTAATGGAAGAGGTGTTAGGTGTCTTGGGAGCCTATTATTAAAACAATTTTTTAAACTAAAATTGTTATAAAATACAAACAAAAATGACATTTTAACCACGCATCTGGTTTATTGTTACTAGCAATTAACTATTATAATATCATTTACCAATGACAAAGTATTAAAAAGACAATTCAATCTAAACTTCATGCACTTAAACCAATGACAGAAAGCAGATTAGTGCCCAAGAAATATCACTGAAGAGGTGTGTGTTAGTTGTAATGGAAACTTATTATCAAAAAGCAAATGGAGGTTTGCTTTGCACGTGTGTTGCTAGCCTATTACCAATTAAAGGGATAGCTCTATAAATTTATAGTCTGTTATTAGCCTATTTTATCAGCAATAAGAAAGTAGAGTCAGTATGTGGTAAGTGTTGGCTAAAAGATGGCTATAAGTCTACTAAGTCTACCATTTACCATAAAACTAGTGTGACCAATGAAAGTTTTCAAACAAGTGTACTAAGAGTTTCAATAAGTCACTTTTTGTCTTCTAATCATGCTACCATGTAAAATCGTGATTAAAAGCACTATATTATCGATGTGGTAGACTTGGTATATGATTTTTCAAGGCTAAAAACCTTATGCGAGAACTGTGTCATGGGTGGTAGGTGAATTACGGTTCATGTAATAGTGTGGTTCACATCCAAACAACAGTATATGTTCAAACAAATAACATGAATTTTCAAAGGCTCATTAACAAATTTGTTTAGTCATATTCTGCTACCATATCTTTAGTTCTTAATTATTATGCAAGAACACTTTCAGGTAATCAACCATGGAAAAAGTGAGATCTAACAAAACAATTTCTGCAAAATCTGTAAGATTAAAAAGAAAACTGATATTGCAAGGAAGGTGTTTAAGAACAAGTCAACCTGATAGTGCTAAAATGACATACATATTCAATGAAAATATAGGTTTTGCATCTATATACTAATATTGTCAAGTTGTATTGCTATTAAAAGGTGTATTGCTACATATGTTGTAAAGACTGAGATTCTATTATGAATGTCACAAGAATTGTTAATGCACCTGGAAGAAGTGGCAGCCAAAGAAACTTTCAAATGGCATTAGCAGATGTCACTAATACTTAACCAAATAGCCATCAGCTCCAAACCAAACAAAGGAAAACTATCAATAACATGTGTAGGCTTCATAATAATTTGTTTAGTGACTTTGAAGCTGCATCTTCAACTTCTACTGGACTAGCAAATAGTGAAATGCTTGATCATTCCTTTGTACATGAACATGCAAACGATCCACTTCGGTAGACATATGAAGGCTCTTCAGATTACAGTACTAAAAATGCAGGTGAGAATAATTTGAAATACTATATCAAACGAATTACACGTCAAGTAATAATCAAAGTTGTGTTACTATTGGTTGTAATGCAGAAAATGCTGACAATTTCTAGATTATGAGAATGACCTATCTGATGGTGTTCATGAATTTGTTCATGACATTAACATAGGTTTTAGTCTCACAATGCAGAGGTTTTAGCTTCAGGAATATGTTGTTAATGTCAAACTAAGTAACATCTATTTTGTAGGATATGTTGATCTAGGAGATCCTTCTAAAACATATGCATATTGCCAAGCTGTTATGTGGTATGCTGAAAGAACAAGAAAAGATAGAAGTTAGGCTAATGTCAAATATAGTCTTTGTGGCAGCATGGGAAGGGTACAACTTCCTTTTCTCAAGAACCCTCCAATGCTTCTGCAACAACTATTAAGTGATCAAGAATCACGCAAAAGCAGAAATTTCCAACATAATATCAGGGCTTATAATATGATGTTTGCTTTTAGCTCTCTTGGAGCCAAGATAGATACAAGTGTGCTCAAAGGAAAAGGTCAAGCAATTTATAAAACTCATGGACAATCATGTCATTTGATTCGAAGCCCATTACGAATGCCTGGGAAACCTCCAAAATTTGCCCAACTGTACATATATGATACAAAGAATGAAATTCAAAACAAAATTGGTGCATTAAGGTAAATTGTGTTTTTTGACTTTGTTTGCATGAAATGTCCATGTGTGTGTTTTTATTCAGTTGTGATACCGTTAAATGGATGGCTATATACATGAAATTTTTTAAACATGTGCAAGGAAAAATGTACTGGATTCACATATGGTGTCCAAGTTAAAAGAAATGCTTGATGAACACAATGTGTTTGCTAAGTCTTTTAGGATGGCAAATGATAGATATGATAACTTTTAGACAGAGAATCTTAACCTACAATTGATAGCTAACAAAAAAAGGATGGAAGAACCTATAATTTGCCCACAGTTTTCAGAGGTTGTTGTAGTCATTGTTGGTGATGCAAGTCAACCTATCAATCGAGACATTATACTTAAAGAACAAAATGGACGTTTACAAAGAATCAATGAGCTTCATCCAAGTTATCTTGGATTGCAATATCCTCTGATGTTTCCTTATGGTGAAGATGAGCATAGCAATGATATCAAACATAGAGATACGGGTGATTCTCATCAAAGAAAGAGAAACAGACTAATTATCAAAGAGTTTTTGTGTTTTAGGCTGCAGTCTAGAAAAGATGAAGCATAAACTTTATTGAGGTCTAGAAGATTGTTTCAACAATTTATTGTTGATGGTTACACAATGATGGAAGCATAACGATTGTTGTTTGTCAGAACTCATCAAAAGCAACTGCGTTTTTTTCAATATAACACTTTAAAAAACTTACAACAACCTATTGAAAATTAGAATGCCAGTTGTGGAAAACATATTATTTTGTCTTTGTCTTTTGTTGGTAGTCAAAGGTATATAGATAAATTGTACTTTGATGGAATGGCCATATGCAACACTGTTGGATTTCCAGATTTGTTTTTGACTTTTACTCGCAATCCAAACTGGTCAAAGATTCAACGGTCCATTGCAGCTCTTACTTTAAATGCACATGATCGGCCATATATCGTCACAAGAGTTTTTAAACTCAAGCTACAACAACTAATGCCTGACTTGAAAGAAAAACAAAATTTAGGAAATGTGCTTGCATGTAAGTTATGTGTTCATAATGCAGTTAGTACTCAATTGACTATTGCATGTATATCTATTGTTAAAATAGCCATATTACAATTGCAGATATCTACACAATAGAATTCCAAAAAAGAGGTTTATCACATGCTCATATCTTGTTGTTTTTGGATCCTGCCAGCAAGTATCTATCTCCTACAGATATTGATCGCATCATATCAGCTGAGATACCAGATTCTATTGAACAACAACAACTATATGATTCTATCTGTGACACCCTCTACCTGGATATACATATATAATAAAATACATGAAAATATGGAATTACATAAAATGAGATTTTATTCAATGAACATAAAAGAGTTCACGTGGTAAAAGGTTCACATTCACTTCATTATTACCAAATAAAACTTGTCATAAACATTTTTGGCTCGAAACATCATGTAATTAAACAAAAACTGATGCCCCAATGTCACATCCTATCAAAGCATCGTGTCCTGAGGTCCTTTAGTACAAGGTTCCTTAAAGCAGTCCACCTAGTCATCTGCTCCCACTAATACAAAGTTCGAGATCATTACAAGATCCAAACACAAACAACACATGGGGAGTGAGTTATCACGTTCCTAACTAATAGAGAGAAACAAGATAACATATAGATATACATATCATATAAACGAAATACAACTTACTTAAACATAGCTCATGTCATTCCACCACTTTGTTGCATAACATCACATCTCAACACAACACGTCTAATTCATTTTCACATTATTCACATACTCAAGGATCAAAACACAATATCACTAAATCAATCAATATCGATCAATACACAAGTGTTATGTAACAAATACACTAAGACTTAATCCAATATGCAATGGGGTACCATGTCAGTGAAAAACCTCATCGGGCGCCTAGGAGTACATGACAAGACAGACCACACACTGGTAAGTCAGGTCACTCTCACTTGGTAAAATCATAGGGAGACCAGTCAGGGTCACGCTGTTTTGCGAGAATGCTCCAACCACGTGGGATCGACACATGCTTAAAGGAGTACTCAAATCGAGTGTATTTACCCCCAAGGTCTAGACTCCGAAGAGTTCGTCAAGGCCTCTCCCTCCTGATTCAGGTTCAACCCAGAAAACATTTTAGTACACAGACTCTATCTATAAACTGTACAAAACACACAACTTCTCAATTATTCTCAAAATAATTTTATTTTGTCACGCTTGTGATTAAACTCGTCGAGTCCCCACAGTGGTTCCCATCACAATACTCGTCGTGCATTAACTCGTCGCCCTTAAAGGGTCTTATAGTCATGTGATTGTACGATTCATATCTCACAACTCAATGCACACAACATCTCAATGCACATATGTATTTCAAGTCAATACATACTCAATTTATCACATACACTCGGTCTCAATCACGATGGTATAATCCCAAAGTAATATTTTATCACACCTCATGAATCATATACACTTTACCTATGAACTATGCAATACACACAACTACTCAATTGTTTTCAAAATAATTTTAACTTGTCACGCCTCAAAGTGATTCAACTCGTCGGGTTCCCACAGTGGATCCCATCACAATACTCGTCGTGCAAAAACTCGTCACCTTTAAAGGGTCTTACAATTGTGTGATTGCATATTTCATAGCTCACAACTCAATACATACAACATCTCAATACACATGTATCTCACCATTCATCACAGGTTCAATTTGTCACTTACTCACAATTTGAATCACCATTTCATAATCTCAATATAACAATTTATCATGCTAATATAGAAAATCTTATCCAAAGTACCAACAATTTATTAAAAAATATTTCTCACAACATGTGGAGTAAAACCTCTCAAACAATTTCACACAATCATATCAAAATCATATGTCAAAAACACAAAAATACTAATAGCACTCAATTTTATCAACCAATTCGCATCAGGACATCCATTGGTCCGTCAAACACAACAATATCATATTTATAATCGTAAAGGAAAATTGTAATTCAGTAAACATCTCAAATAAACCCCAATTTAATCCTTTAAGGATCCATACACATGTTCATTCTAACCCCAATTGTGATAAACTCATCCCTCACCTCTAAGCGAGCTCACACGTGTAGTCCGACAGTGATAGCAGGGTCTCTAGCATTTCCCTAAGATTCCTCAAGCTTTTCCTTTGTTTGCTCTATTAGGATTTCCAAGCGTTAGAGAGAAGGGGAAGAGATTGTAGCCTCCATTTTACTGTCACCGTGAGAGACTAATTTCTCTCTGCAAAATATTGCTTCATAAATCCCAATCGTGAGAATGTGCGGAAATAGGCTCCAAAGGTGGTGTCCAAATTTCATGACGATCCAACGGTTGACGAGTCCGAAATCGTATTTTTACTGAGACTGTTTTTGGGTGTTTGTGGGAAAAAGAAAGCTCAGTGCAATGGAAATTTCTTCCACCATAGACATTATCTTGAAAATCCCAATAGTGAATAAGTGCCAAAATAAGTTCTAAACCATTCTTTCAAATTTCACAATAATCCAACGGTTAACGAGTCCAGGATTGTCGTTTTGCTGAGATAGGTTTAAGTGTATGCGAGACAAAAAGAGGATTTTAAGAAAGGAAGAAAGGAAAACGGACTTGTGATGAAGAGAGAGCATAGAGACGTATTGTAAATGTAAATAATGACCTATTACGTCTCTATTTATAGCTAGGTACTTTGGGCCTATTATTTACTCTATTTTTCTTTATTTTATCATTTTATATAAATAAAATCTATTTTACTTCTTGTCAAATGAATAAATAAAATATTTTTTTCTAAAAACATATTTATTTTATTTACCTAAAAAAATATTATTTTAATTAATAAAACTATTTCTCCTGTTTATTTGATTACAAAAAGCTCATTATTTTCCTAAAATTTTATTTATTTTAAATAAAATCATTTTTTATTTATTTTATGAAAAATGAGATGTTACAATGTCAATAAACATATTATGCATGGTCCATGTGGTCATGCAAACAGAAAGTCACCATGCATGAAAGATGAAAAGTGTTCCAGATGTTTTCCAAAAAAATGGCAACCTGAAACTGTTGTTGACCAAGAGGGTTATCCTGTTTATAGAAGGCGTAATGACGGTAAATATATTTAAAAAAATGGGATAGCACTAGAAAAATAGATATGTTGTACCATACAATCCAAATCTGTTGTTGAAATATCAGGCACACATTAACATAGAATGGTGCAATCAGTCAGCGTCCATCAAATATTTATTCAAGTACATTAATAAAGGTTATGATCATATAATCGCGACTCTTGTACCTGCATAGAATAATGATGGAACTACTGGACAGACTGTCGATGAGATTAAGCACTATCTTGATGGTAGGTATGTTTCTCCTTGTGAAGCTTGCTGGAGAATATTTTCATTCCAAATTCACAAGAGATCACCTGCTGTTGAAAGGTTATAATTTTATTTGCTTGGTGAAAACTTAGTAATATTTGAGGATGATGATGACATTGATGTTTTGCTGTCCAAGCCAACTGTTAAAGAGTCTATGTTTACTTCTTAGCTACAAGCTAACAACATTTTCCAGGAAGGAAAAGATCTAACGTACTTGCAATTCATTTCAAAGTTTACATACATTGCCAAGTATAGATGTTGGAGGCCATGTAAAGGTGGCAATACAATTGGCAGGCTTAATTGGGTACCTCCAAGCACTGGAGAATTGTGTTACCTTAGGATGATGTTGGTTGTGGTTAAAGGACTAACCACTTATGAACAAATTCGCACAGTTAACGGTCAACTGTATTCTTCATTTAGAGAAGCTTGTTTTGCTATGGGCTTCTTGCTTGACGATAAGGAATATATTAAGACTTTAAGAGAGGCATACCATTAGGGTTTTGGCCAATTCCTAAGAAGATTGTTTGTAACAATGCTCATATCTAATAGCATTGATAGACCAAATCATGTATGGGCTGAAACATGGGAGTGTCTAATTGAAGGTATTCTTCATTAACAGAGGAGGAAAGAAACATGCTAGGTAATGTAAAGATTCTTTTATAAACTATAATTTGTAGAAGCAAGGCTTTAAGAAGATGTTTTGATGATGCCAAAGGAACTCGCTTCTCAAGTTTTATTCAAGACAAGAATCCAAGATATCCAAGAAATTCAAGAAATATGATCAAGATAATTTCTAGAGTCTTATGAAGAAATTTCCAAGTTGAAACAGCAAAAGGTTTGGCCAAAGGATTTAACTTAAAATGTTTTTTAAAAGAGTTTTACTCTTTGGTAATCGATTACCAGAATATGTAATCGATTACCAGTGGCCAATGTGCCTTCTGAAAAGCTTTTAAATGTTTTAGAAAGCATGTAATTGATTACACATGGCTTGTAATCAATTACCAGTGGTTTGGAACGTTTTAAAACAGCCATAAGAAATTTAAATTTAAATTTCAAAGTTGTGTAATTGATTACAATAAGTTCGTAATCGATTACCAGTGTTTAAATATTCAAATTTCAAATGTGAAGAGTCATAACTCTTCAGAAGTAACTGTGTAATCGATTACACCATTATGGTAATCAATTACCAGTGAGGATTTTTGAAAATAATTCCCAACAGTCACATCTTTTCATTTAAATTTTGAATGGCCATCAAAGGCCTATATATATGTGACTTGGGCATGAAATTTTCTTAGAGTTTTTACTGACCAAAAAGTCTTATCCTCTCAAAAGATTAAATTGTCTTCTAAAAATTCCTTGGCCAAAACACTTGCAATTCAATAAGGAATTATTTGAGTGCTTCATTGTACAATCTATCTCTTTCAAGAGAGATTTCTTCTTCTCTTCTTCTTACTCAAGGAAAGTGATTAAGGGACCGAGGGTCTCTTGTTGTAAAGCGATCTGAACACAAAGGAAGGGTTGTCCTTGTGTGGTTCAGAACTTGTAAAGGGTTTTTACAAGATAGTAGAACTCTCAAGCAGGTTGCTTGGGGACTGGACGTAGGCACAAGGGTGTGGCCGAACCAGTATAAAACTGAGTTTGCACTTTCTCTTTCCTTAAACTCCTTTATTTATTGTTATTTATCTTTTGTGTTAAGGAAGTTTATTTTGAATCGAATTATAGTAATTCATAATAAGGGAACATTGTTATTATCATTAAAGAAGAATAAAATTTTAATTGGGGAAATAGTTTGTGATATCTTAATTCAACCCCCCCCTTCTTAAGATATTTGAGGCCACTTGTCTAACATAATTGTTGTTTAAAACATACAAATTCAATTGTTTATTTTTGTGCAAAGATTTAAAGATTGAAACAAAAGAGTTACAGAATTTGGCATTGATTGAAATTGAAAAGATATTACAATCAAACAAAAAATTGTTAAAGGATTATCCAACCATGCCTTTTCTAAGAGATATTACAACATGATTTCCAAACATACTTTTCTTCTCTAACAAGTTAGGAAAAATTGGTGTTTGTCTTATTGTAATATCACTACAATAGCAACAATTATGGCTGAATCATGTGAATCTAATAAATTTTTTGTTTAATTACAAAAACAGATGAGCAGAGAGATATCTTTAATCTAATCATCAATAATGTCAATAGACAAGCTGGAGGAATGTTTTTCCTGTATGGATATGGAGGTACTGGCAAAACCTTTATGTGGAAGACATTAGCTTATGCATTATGTTTGATAGGTGATATTGTTTTGACAGTTGCCTCAAGTGGTATAGCCTTATTGTTATTACCCAATGGCAGAACTGCATATTTGAAATTTGTTATTCCTATGCCTACATTAGAGAACTCCACATGTAATATCCACCAAGGTACAGAACAAGCTGAACTGTTAAAGGCAACCAAGTTGGTTATATGTGATGAGGCTCCTATGGCTCATAAGTATTATTTTGCAGCATGTCTAATTCTGACAGTGTTCCATTTGGTGGAAAAGTTATTGTGCTTGGAGGTTATTTCAGGCAAATTCTTCCCTTCATCCCAAGAGGAAGTAGATCTAACATAGTGCATGCTGCTATAAATGCTTCATATTTGTGGGATTACTGCACAGTTTTAAAGCTAACAAAAAACATGTGTTTGCAGTCCAACCTAACAATCACAAATGCACAAGAAATTAAGTGGTTTTTGCAGTGGCTGATAGATGTTGGCGATGGAAAACTAGGCAAAGGTGATGATGGGCTATATGACAAAGAAATTCCATCAGAATTGTTGATTACAAACTTTAGTGATCCTATTGAAGCAATTGTCAGTCATACTTATCCAGACATCTAACACAACTATAAAGATGAGGAATTTCTCAAATTCAGAGCTATTCTAGCTTCAACAAATGAGGTTGTAGACCAAATAAATTACTACATATTAAACATCATCCTAGGTGAAGAGAAAGAATATTTCAGTTGTGATTCAATTGACATGACAGATGCTGCAGCAAGTGAATCTTATGAAGCTATTACACTAGAATTTCCACATTCATTGAAGACATCAGACATACCTAATCATAAGATAAGGCTGAAAACAGACACACTTATTATGTTCATTCACAATTTAGATCAAGCAGAAGGTCTTTGCAACGGAACAAGGCTAATTGTCTATAGAATGGCCAATCATGTTATTGAAGTGCAAATAATCTCAGGAAAAAACATAGGAAGTTTGGTGTATATTCCACGAATGTCTTTATCACCATCTCAACCACCATGGCCTTTCAAGATGATTAGAAGACAATTTCCATTCATAGTTTCATATGCCATGACAATCAATAAATCCCAAGGACAATCTCTTCAAAGTGTAGGATTATATCTTCCTAAACCAGTTTTAAGTCATGGCCAACTTTATATGGCATTCTTAAGAGTTCAGAGCAAAAGTGGATTGAAAATCCTTATTCATGATAAAGAAGGAAAACCACTAAACATGACAACCAATGTGGTTTTCAAGGAAGTTCTTCAAAATCTCTAGTATGTTCTAAAACTAGCTTAATAATTACTTATGACATTGAAAGCTATTGATATTCATCATTAATCTTTTCCATGCAGGGCTGTTTACTGTAGTGTATGTTGGAACACCTTCATGACATCAAGTTTTCGCAACATTTGTTTGATCACATCAACATCTTGTTGAATTTCATACAAGCCAAATTGTTGTAACACTCTTTGAAATTGTTTAATAGAGCTAACATTATGTACAAGCTAGACACTTGAAATATACTTCTTTGTGTTTGTCTGTTGTATGAATATGAGCCATTAATTACTTGTGTTGCTCCTAAGATTGTAACATTAGTTCGTAGTGAATGGTTTATTGAATTGGATTTAGTTTAAGATTACATGTGTTTATAATTCTGAGATAAGGTATTATATTGTACTTACAGTGTAATGGTTTGGTCTTACTGATTTAATAAGAATGTCACTATTGTATGGAGCATCAGGTTTCAGTTCAAGGCTATATGCATGTATGTCGAATGCAAGGTTTAACATTGGTGTTTGTAGCACATGTCATGTAAGCCAAAATTAGTTTAATTTTGTATGTAATACTCTGTTGTGAATAAATGGTATCACAGTGTAATGGTGCAACTTTTATTTTTGAATCATAACCATCACTTTTCCATGCAGGGTCATTTAGTCCAGTGTATGTTGGAACACCTTCATGACATTAAGTTTTTGCAGAATTTGTTTGATCACATCAACATCTTGCTGAATTTGATACAAACCAAATTATTGTAACACTCTTTCAAATTATTTAACACAACTAACATTATCTACAAGCTAGGCAGTTGAAATACACTTCTTTGTGTTTGTCAGTTGTCTGAATATAAGCCATTAATTACCTCTATTGCTCCTAAAATTGTAACATGTGTTCGTAGTGAATGGTTTATTCAATTGGATTCAGTTTAAGATTACATGTGTTTGTAATTTTGGGACAAGGTATTATATTGTACTTATAGTGTAATGGTTTGGTCTTACTGATTGAATAAGAATATCACTCTTCTATATAGCATCGGGTTTCAATTCAAGGTCGTATGCATGTATGCTGAATGTAATGTTCAACATTGGTGTTTGCAGCACATGTCATGTAAGCCAAAATTAGTTTGATTTTGTATGTAATACTCTCTTCTGAATAAATGGTATCACATTGTAATGGTGCAAATTTTATTTTTGAATCAGAAGCATCACTTTTTAAGAGTTTAAGTTGCAAGGTATCATGATTGAAGACATATTGTTATCATGAGCAGTTGCTCCATCTTTCTCAATACAACAAAGCTAAAATTAACCTCACTCATCATCTGCATTTTGATGTAATATAGTGAATTAGCATTTACACATACCTGTACTGCGTATATGATGATCATTCCTGATGATATCAATTGATTTCAAAGACAACATGAATTACAAAATTGCATAAGGCATAAAGAAACAAATAAGACGAGAACTATAATTTCCATCCTTTCATGCTACCTTGAGCCATATGTTTTCGATAACCACTTCAAATAAATTGTAATTTATCTTTTTAAATATCAAAGTCTTCTATTAACCAGTTATTGAAATAGTAAAAAATAGATTAATTATACAATAAAAAATGAATTTGACTATTACAATAATGTCTACAAACCCACATTTTCTTCCTAGAACGATCAATTGTTACTAATTGATCTAATAGGCCTTAATTATATCTTTGTCCATATTATAGGATACCATGAAAATGTTTTTTAATTAATTTGAAACTTAATTTTAAATTTTCATATTAATGTCATTCATTGGCCGAAATCTTAATTTTAAATAAAATTGCACAAATTATTTGTATTCACACAAAAAATATTAGCAACAAAAAAATAATCCCTATTGACCCATGCAAATTACAAATCTGTAACAACTTTATCGATTCATAATACATATCAGATTCACCAAATGACAATTTTCGAATTATCCTAACTGGCCTCGGTGTGGAAGTATATTGGCGGGTGCAGAAAGCAACGGTGGAACTACTGAATGTATGTTTATTTTTAAAATTGTAAACACGATTTCATTCCATTCGTTGCATTTCCAAGGTTTCCTTTGCCTTCTTCACTGACCAGTGGAAGAAGCATTGGTTTTCTGCGAAAAATTAAGAAAGAACCTGGATTGGAAGATGAAGTTGGTTCATCTCAAGCGCAACCACACTGCCCTCCTTTGCCAATGGTGCTATTTAACATTGTCAACTGGACACCCAACTCGCGTCAAGGTACTGTGCCTAGTAAGATTTTTCGTTCAAATACAGTGTATTTAGGGTTATATGTTGTCTCTCACAGAGCAAACATCATATTAGCCTTTTAATTCTCTGCATTTCCTTTGATTTGTTAATAGAGTATATCATTTTTTGAATAATCATAACATTGTGGAATAAAAAATATAGAACTGGGTATTTAGTTTTAATTTATCAAACAAATTGTATTACGAGTGGCCAACAACAGTTTATGGAAGACATGTTAATTGAATGGGCTTAACTATTTTTAGTTCATGAAATAAACTCTGAATGGGCTTAACTGTCAGAAAAATTACAGTATAGATAGTCCTTAGTTGTGTACATTTATATGAACATTGTATTCATGGCTCTGGCTACTGTCGACACAGAATGATACATTGAAAACAGAATCATATGGATCATGTAGTGTTACGACATTGGTTTGTTTATGCACTTCTTTGAGTATCATTGATATACCATGTAGTCTATTATGAAAGAGTAATTTTGAAGTTGATATAAAAAGCTTTGTTTTGTTGCCTTTTGAAATTGACATTCCAACAATTTATGAGTGTTGTAGTTTTATCAATGTGATTACCTTTATGTATTGGTTGGTTGTTCTGTTTCAATTCATAATATGCATAATTTGAATCTACATAATATGCAATTTATCAGTGATGCAGTTTTATCAATTCATAATATGAAATTTATAAGTGTTGCAACTTTATCAATTCATAATAGGTGTGTAATGTACATCTTTATGTGAGGCATTGAGGAACTGACTTTCATCGTGATATATGATTAGTGTCAATTTTGTTATAGGATTGTATAATAATCTGCTTAAATGGTTATTTGTGTATAAACATTTAACACTGCGAACCTTTGAACTGTATATGGAATTCAAAATTAATGAATGAAGATCACAAAAAGTGCTATGAGATGGCCAACATGATGTTACAGGTCACAAGAACGTTAGAGGAGATTTTAAACGCTGTTCATGCTAAGGAGTAGGTCAATCATTTATTATGATGTTGTTGTCATTTTCATTTCTATTTAGCATATCATTTTCTCAATTAATTTGTACAACTGACCAATGATTTTTTCTTAGTCCAATGTGACACCTATTTCAAATGTATACTTATGGTGAAGTTAGTAGATCGTTTTTCATGCGATGGAACGACATGCTTAAACGTTACGGCCATTTGGTTGGCAAAGATGGGAATATGTATACTGTTGTGTACAACCAAGATTTGCAAAGCCCAACCATTGTCTCAGGGTGGACAGCACTAAGGGATTTCTATCAGTTGACCGGAGATCATCAAGTATCCATTATGGTCAAAGTGTATTCTTACTTACCATATTCAAAACCAACAGTCATCCAAAATCATTCCCAAAATGGCACTCATTATACCATCAAGTGCCGAATTCGATGACTTTCACTATGCTTCTTAATCAATATAAAATTACTTGTAGCAACTTGGTAAGTTACTTAACACAAAATTGAATCATTATGTTAACCTTTATCTGCCAAATTTTTATTTTCTTTCATTTCTCACATAAAGTTGTTGTTAATGTCAGGATGTATCAAGCAGTATGTATTATTTCATGAAAGACAAAGGATTCGACCATTTGAATTTGGAAGACATTGCGGAATGTCGCATTGTTTACAATGACGGGAGAAAGACAACTAAAATTGGAGTAGGATAAAAAAATTTTGGTCAAACACAGGCTTTTGAACCTGGCATGCAAATCGTCTTTGAATTCCCTGATCCATCAGTTAACAATGTTTTATTTTGGCCATTTTTATAAACTAAGCAAAATGTTATTATCAGTTTGGTAACTTTTTGTAAATTGTCTATGTCCTTCTCTTAACATTAAGACTGTGTTATTTCCATCTCCATATATAATATATTTTCGTTTTGGTTCATATTCAAATTAGTTTATACGTTGTCTTGATTCATTTTTTACTTATATTAATTTTTTTCTCATTAACTTGCTTACAAATTTAATAAATAACAATATTGTACAACATTATAATTGTATAATCGACACTTGTATTGTAATTTTTATTTTTTTCACATACGCATGCGGATGCACAATAAGAACTACACAATTGAATGATTTATAAAGAAAATAAAAAAGATAATTACTATAATTTCCATCCTTTCATGCTACGATGAGCCATATTGTTTTCTATAACCACTTCAAATAATTTGTATTTTATCTTTTTAAATACTAGAGTCTTCTATTAACTAGTTATTAAAATAGTCAAAAAGTGAATAATTACATTTTCAATAAATGAATTTGACTTTTTTTTTATTTGACAAATCTATGTCTAATGTCTACAAACCCACATTTTCTTCATTCAACTGTCAATAGTTACTAATGGATCTAATAGGCCTTAATCATCACATTGTCCATAATATATGATACCATGGCAATTCTTTTTAATTGATTCGAAAATAAATTTCCAAGTGTTATATTAATGTCGTGCATTGGCTGAAAATTAATATTATATACTACAGTAACACAAATTATTTTTATACACATTCAAATTAGTATCAATAAACAAAAAAATGTTATTGACGCATACAAATGACAAATTCGTAACGATTTTATGGATTTGTAATACATAACAAATTCACCAAAGGAAAATTTTTGAATTATCCGAAATGGTGTGGGTGTGCAAGTACATTGGTGGGTGCAGGAAGCAAAAATGGCCCTGCTGAAACGTGGTTCATTTTTAAAACCACAAACACGGTTTCTTGAATTGGCTTTGCATTTCCAAACCTTGTTGTGCCTTCTTCAGTGATCAGTGGAAAAAGCATCCATATTGTGCCAAAAATGAAGCAAGAGCCTGGCTTGGAAGATGAAGATCGTCCATCTGATGCACAACGACAGTGCCCTCCTCCACCAACGTCGCTACTTACCACTGTCAAACACGCAACTAACACATGTTGAAGCACTGCACCTGGTAAGATTGTTGGTACCCATACACTGTATTTAGAATTTTCTATTGTCTCTCACGAAGCTAACATCATCTTACCCTTATGATTTTTTGCATTTCCTTTCTTTCGTAATGGAGTATATTCATTTTTGGATAATCATAACACTGTGGAACACAAAACACAGACCTGGACATTTAGTTTTAATTAATCAATATGTATAACAAGAGGAAAAAAAATGATAGTGTTATGCATGTCATAGAACACGGAGTATTGTGTATTAAACCTCATTTTATCTACTTAATTTTCGTTCTTCAAAATACATGAGTGTTAACCCATTTTATAATTCGTATCAACATTTATATTACTAAGCTATGTTTAAGGTAATGGTGAAACTAATTTGGACTAATTCTGGATTTTAAATGCTCTAACCACCCTAATTACATCAACACATTCCAAAATCTTACACTTGAATTAGTGAATTGATCCTAGCAAATCCATTCACACAAGGAATTATGAAGAGTACAAAATCATGACATTTTAAGTGCAATATTGGTTTTAAAATTCAAAGTCATGTTTTTCAACTAACAAAATAGTGGTTCAATGCATGAGGCAACGATTACAAGTTTTTTAGGCACAACCTATGATTTGCTAATTGTGACTTGTGATGTTGTATCAGCGACAAGAACCTGGAACCGGTAGGTTGCAAGGTAGTAGCCTATTATCATTCAGTATCATTTATGTACATGTAGTCTATTATGAAAGACTACTTCTCAATTTAATATGCCAGCTTTGTTCTATTACCTCTTGCAATGAGCTTTTCTGCAAATTATGTGAGTTGGAGTTTTATTAATGTGATTACACTTATGTATTGATTATTTCTTGTGTTTCAATTGTTAATATACATAATGCTGGACACATTGCACATGGAAAATAGTTGTGTCATCTGGATTTTTATGTGAGGCTAAGAAGGAACTGTTGATTTATGTATAACATTGTATAATAGTATTAGGTACGACATTAATATCAACTTTGTTATACCATTGTATAATAGTATTATATACATATTAATCTGCTTAAAAGGTTATGTTTGTATCAAGATTTAATGATGCCAACTTTTTAACTCCATATGAAGTTCAGAATTGATGAATGATATGAAGACAAAGTGCTATGAATTGGCAAAAATAATGATGCAGATTACAAGAACTGGAGAGGAGGTGTTCAACACCATTCTTGCAAAGGATCATGTCAACCATTTATTATGATATGACTATCATTTCTAGTTATCATATTGTTTTTTGAATCATTTTGCTACAGCTAACCAACCAATTAGCCTCATTCTAATGTTACACTATTTCAAATGTAGATGTATGGTGAAGTCAATAGGTCGTTCATTCTTAGATGGAAAGACCAGTTAGACATCACTGGCATTTGGTAGACAAACATGGCAATATGCATGATGTTGTCTACAATAAAGATTTGGTCAGCCCAACCATCGTGCATGGATGGACAACACTAAGGACTTTTTATGGATTCAAGGGAGATCACCATATGACATTAACCTATTATGGTCAATGTCTTTTCTTGCTGACCATATTCAAAACCAGCCGAATTCAGTATACCACCAAGTGCCGAATTCAGTAGCTTTTCCAAAATGAAATTCATTATACCATCAAGTGCCGAATTCAGTGACTTTCAAGATGCTTCTGAATGAATACAAGGTCACGTGCAGTAGCTTGGTAAGTTACTTAGCTATATACTTAATTAATTCAGAAGCACCTTTATCTGTCAATTTTTCTTATTATCCAATATTTCAAACTAAGTTATTGTTTATGTCAAGATATTCCAAGTAGTATGTATTACTTTATGAAACACAAAAGGTTCACCCATTTGATTATAGAAGACTGTGCCAAATGCTACATTATTTACAATGACTGGCAAAAGACATCAAAAATTGGATTCAGATGGAGAGCTTTTTCCAAAGCCCAGAGCTTCAAACCTGGCATGGAAATAGTTTTCGAATTTCCTGATGCAAATGTCAATTATGCTTTGGTTTGGCCATGTTTATAAATTTACTATAATGTCGAAGTAACATTTGTAAATTTTTGTAAATTGCACACTTATTTGGTTGTCAAGCTTTTGTGACAAACCATGTCTTCAACATTATGACTTTCTTATTTCCGTTTTGGTATATAATATCTGTTTTTCTTTTGCATCATCATCAAATTTAATTTATATGTACTGATGATTCACTTTTTTAGCTTATATTACTTTTTACCTCATTCACTTGTTTTTAAATTTAAGAAATAACAATATTGTATAATATTATAATTGTATAGTCCACACCTGTATTGTAATTTTTATTTTTCAACTTACGCGTGTGAACACACGGGTACTAGTTTTAAAAATAGAGGGGATATGTGTGTAATTTTCTTAAACCTTAAGAGAGGTTTGTGTAGGTTTTAAAAATAAGAGGAGACATGTGTAGTTTCTTTAAAACTTAAGAGAGATTTGTGTAGGTTTAAAAAAGGAGGAGAGACGTGATGCAATCCTATCCTGCAAGGGCATTGGGTAGAAGACTCCAAGTAGATTGGGCTAGAGATCCAAGGGAAGGCCCTAGGGTTCTCATGAGCCTTAGGGTAGATTTCGAGCCCATGGGCCAAGTATAAGCCCGCTTATCTTTGTAAATATTAGAATAGGTTTTTCCTTCGTTTGGGCCTTGTATTTTGGCCATCTAGTAGTATAGGGTTTTAGCCTTGTATTTCGGGGCATTTTGAGTAGTCTTTGTAGTAAGGACTTTTTTTTGTATTTTCATGTTTTTTGTCATGGGGGTGAGCTTAGCTATTATAGGGGGTGTGTAGCTAAGTTCTAGCTTCTCATCTCAAGGAGGTAAGCTTAGCTATTAGAGAGGTATGTGTAGCTAAGCTCTAGCTTCTTTAGGAATCTTCTTAAGGAAGCTTCTCAAGGAGGTGAGCTTAGTTATGAGAGGGGTGTGTGTAGCTAAGCTCTAGCTTCTCAAGGAAGTTTTCTCAAAGAAGCTTCTCAAGGAAGTTTTCTCAAGAAAACTTCTCAAGGAAGCTACCTAGTCTATAAATAGAAGCATGTGTAACACTTGTGGTAACTTTGATGAATGAGAGTCTTGTGAGACACAACTCAAAGTTCAAACTTCTCTCCCTTTTTCTTCCTTCAATTTTGTGCTCCCCCCTCTCTCTTTCTCTCCCTCTTTCTTTTCCTCCATTGAAGCATCCTTCCAAGCTTCTTATCCAAGGCTCATCTTGGTGGTGAAGCTCCTTCTTCCATGGCTTATTCCCTAGTGGATGGCGCCTCCTCTCACCTCTTCTCCTTTGTCTTCCGCTGCATCTCCATTGTGGAAAATCACCATTAAAGGACCTCATTGAAGCTCAAAGATCCAGCCTCCATAGAAGCCCCACAAGCAAGCTTCCATCTCCACCTTGGAAAGGATTTGACCTCAAATCCCGAGGTTCTTCATACTCTGGGCTCCTTCCCTCAACACCTGTAAAAAGAACAAAAACATATGTATTAGTGGTGTTTGGTATGTTGAAGTAAGGTAAGGTCTGAAAACCCATTTCTTGGGCATCTTCCCATGAAGGAACATGGTTTCTCACCAACTCAATGAGTGGTGCTACAAGTATAGAAAAATATGGGACAAACCTTTTGTAAAAGTTTGTTAAGTCATGGAAACCCCAAATTTTTCTTATACTTGGTGGAGTGGGCCACTCAGGAATGACCTTTATTCTCTTAGGGTTCATGGGAACCCCTTGATCACTATTTGAAAAATTAAGAAAAGTAACGCAATAAAACTTACCTTTTTATGTATTTTCATATTGATTATTCCTACCAAAAAGTATGACAAACCTAAGGTGTCCCATATGAGTACCTAAGTTTGTATTGAAACTAAAAATAAGAACAAACCTACCTAATGGGTCCCTATGTACACAAATCATGAAGATGTTGGGTGCATGAGTGATTTTACAAAAGAGTGTTGCACCACTCAAAACATTCATCATACCACCTATTTTAGGGACTTGGTGCCTAATAATACCTATTTTGGGCACCAACAAAGCACAAGGATTTAAGCTTTTGCAAACCAAACCCTCATCCAACAACTTCTTTACTTGAGGAATAAACTCAAGCCCAAGAGGTGTGGCAATGCTAGCAAGTGCCTTTTTACAAAAGAGAAAATGTGGAGGTTGTCTAAGAGGGAAAGTTTCTTTAATGTTTGTCTTTATTGTAAAATGAGTTTCCTTTTTAGCTAAACTCTTGGAGGAGACACTTACCTCCTTACACTTCTCTTTAACCACTAATGGTTGTCCTTCTTCTTGGGGGTAGATTTCTTCACTAGATTCTTCCCCTTTTGCTTTTTCACTTTCACTAGAGGAAGGTGAAGTAGTAGCCTCATCTTGGCTACTATAAATGTCTTGGCCCCTCATAATCATGGTTTTCTTGGTGGGGCATTGAGAAGTAATGTGTCCTCTTCCAAGACATTTAAAGCACTTTATAGAGCTAGTTTTCTCTTGCTTACTAGCCTTAGGGGCTTGCTTTTCTATTGTCTTCCCCTTATAATCTTTGGGCTTAGAAGGTGTCACCCCTAAGATGCCTTGACCTTGGTCTTTCTTTGGATAAGAGTGAGAGCCATAAGATTTTGACGTAGACTTCTTTTTAAGTTGTTGTTCTACCCTTATTTCCCAATCTAAGTTAGCCTCTACATTGTCCTTCCTATGGAAGTATGGGAGGTTAATGTTATCCTCTTGAGGCTTTCTTTCCTTTTCTCTCCTATGGGAGTGAAGTCTAAGATGTGACCTATGCCTTCCTTCGTAATAGTCACGAAGTTCTTCACTTAGGCTTTTGCAAGAGTTATGACTACTATAGGAGGCATATTTTTCTCTTTTCATTTCTTTCATTATTTTTCTTCTTTCTTCCTCTCTTATTTTCTTTCTTTCATCTTGACTTATTTCTTCCACTCTTTTTTTTCCTTTTCTTTTCTCTCTTGTTTTTCTTTCCATAACTTGAGGGAACTCAACTCATCTAAGATTCTAGATAAAGGGTCTTTATGACTAGTACCCTTGCCATTAACACCAGATGAATGATGACTCATGTTGGTTCCTAAGTTGTGGTTCTTTCTTGTTGGAGGTTTGAAAACAAAAGGTAAAAGAAACTATGGTTGAAACTAGCCAAAATAAACACTAAAAGAGGTGTGAAAGATAAGGTAAAAACTAATTGGTAAAATGCAAGCTATCTAGGAGATTTGACAATGGAAGGTAAAAGAAATAAGCTATGAAAGTAAGCAAGAAATGTAAACTAGGTGAATCCTAAGAGTGTTTGGATGACCACATTCAAGGTTCCCAACAAAACACTCATTATCCTAAGCAAAAATTGCCTAAAATTATTACACACAAATGGAAGTTTGGTAACCTATTGGAGGCTCCCAACACACTTCCAATGAAAGGCCTTTTTGTTACAAAAACTTGAAAGCAATGAAGGTAAGTAAATTGCAAATTACAAAATTACAAAACGGTCCTTAATTTTGGTGGTTGTTTTCTCTTTGGTGATTCACTCAATTTGGAGTGCTTCTTAGTCCAATAGCCCTTAAGGTGGTTGGCCCCTTGCTTCTGGACTCAAATTCTTCAAGGGATGGCACCAATCCTCCTTCCAATTCCCTATATGGCAACCCACAAACAAGGAAACAAAGAGACAAGCAATAACCAAAGACCAAAAAAAAATGAAATGAAAGCTAAACCAATGGAGTTTTAACAAGACAATTTTTCAAGGATTATTCAACAATTAAAGCAATGAAAAGGACATAGAAGCAAGCTAGGACTCAAAGAGAAACTTAGAATGGCTCTAGAGTAGAGTAAAAAAAACTGAAAAAAAAAAACTCAACAAAACTCTAGCTTTGGCACTTGTCTTCACACTAATTTTGAATTGAAATTTCCAATTATAGAATAAATTTTGAGCCAAAACAACAAGCACCCTTCCCTTTCACCCTTTTTTTTTCTGGATACTGATTTTCCTGCCAAATTGTGCGATTTTTAGTATTTTTTCCTTTTATCAAAATCACTTGTTTCTTTTTTTATAAATTTTTTCCAGATGTCTAGAAAATTCAGTAAAAATTTCAGCTCAAAATTCGAAGTAACCAATTCTCAGTAATTTTTACAAGTTTGTATGTCCAAGCTGCCAGCACCAGCGATTTGTTTCTTTAAGCATGGTATATTGATTGCCTTGGGCTTACTTTCAACCTTCCTATGTATGTTGAACTCACTAGGATTGTTTACCACAGTTTTAGGAGTTCAATATTCACTTAGGATCAACATTTCAGCCAGCAATTCAATCACCAAAACTCAAATTCACAATAGACACAATCATAAAGAAACCTAAAAGTTCAAGAAAAGGTTCACAATCAAAGACTCTCTAAGAATTTTGCATGAACATGTTAAGGACTAATTAACATGAAAGATTTGACTCAAATCAAATAATAGGCTAAAAGAATTTCATACACTCATGAACAAATGAGTTAGACAAAGAAACAAGAAAATAAAATTCAGCACAACATAAGAAATCTTATGTGACAAGTTTCATGACTAGACATGACTTCTATGACAAAACTACAATAGGTGAACAAGTCACTCTAGATTTTTGAGGTTTTCTTCTACTTTAATATTTTTGTAAGAATTTTATGGTTTAGGTTTCAGCCACAAAAAATAACAAGACAAAACTCAAAGGAGCCTAAACTCAACACAATTCATGGTTCAAGAACAAGAATAAGAAATTTGAACCATAGAAAATCAAATCTAGCTTCTATAGCAAGTTTAATCGGTGGAAACTCTAAAGAATCATGTTAACAACATTTAGAACAAGACATGTGAGGAGATACATGGAGAAAAATGAAGAAACAACAATGGAAGAGAAGGTAAAGAAAAAAAATTAATGGAGGTTTAAGGAGCACCTACTTGAAGCTCTTGTGCTCTGATTACCACTTGATGGAAGCTTGCTTGTGGGGCTTCTATGGAGGCTGGATCTTTGAGCTTCAATAAGGTCCTTTAATGGTGATTTTCCACATTGGAGATGCAGCGGAAGACAAAGGAGAAGAGGTGAGAGGAGGCGCCATCCACTAGGGAATAAGCCATGGAAGAAGGAGCTTCACCACCAAGATGAGCCTTGGATAAGAAGCTTGGAAGGATGCTTCAATGGAGGAAAAGAAAGAGGGAGAGAAAGAGAGAGGGGGGAGCACGAAATTGAAGGAAGAAAAAGGGAGAGAAGTTTGAACTTTGAGTTGTGTCTCACAAGACTCTCATTCATCAAAGTTACCACAAGTGTTACACATGCTTCTATTTATAGACTAGGTAGCTTCCTTGAGAAGTTTTCTTGAGAAAACTTCCTTGAGAAGCTTCTTTGAGAAAACTTCCTTGAGAAGCTAGAGCTTAGCTACACACACCCCTCTCATAACTAAGCTCACCTCCTTGAGAAGCTTCCTTAAGAAGATTCCTAAAGAAGCTAGAGCTTAGCTACACATACCTCTCTAATAGCTAAGCTCACCTCCTTGAGATGAGAAGCTAGAACTTAGCTACACACCCCCTATAATAGCTAAGCTCACCCCCATGACAAAAAACATGAAAATACAAAAAAAAAAAGTCCTTACTACAAAGACTACTCAAAATGCCCCAAAATATAAGGCTAAAACCCTATACTACTAGATGGCCAAAATACAAGGCCCAAACGAAGGAAAAACCTATTCTAATATTTACAAAGATAAGCGGGCTTATACTTGGCCCATGGGCTCGAAATCTACCCTAAGGCTCATGAGAACCCTAGGGCCTTCCCTTGGATCTCTAGCCCAATCTACTTGGAGTCTTCTACCCAATGCCCTTGCGGGATAGGATTGCATCAAGACGTGTGTAATTTCTTTAAATCTCAAGAAAAGTTTGTGTAATTTACTCTAGTTTCAAATGTATTTTTATATTATTAAAGCTTAAAATTTTTATTTCTCATATTTGCTTCTAATTTGATTTGTGTTTTTATATTTACTTTGATGTTAAAAAAACTATAAAATCATGTCTATATTTTAGTTTTTAATCTTACTAGTATGTAGACCCATGAAATTAATAATTTACTTTTATTTAAAGATATGTAATTTTATATTGTTTAAGATAAATACGGAATATCATTTATTAATATGAAAATTTATTAATTATTATAAAAAGGACTATAAATTTTAATAATATTAATGAAATTAAGTACAATGGTGTTTATTTTCATGTTAATATTAGAGTGATATTTGTATTTTTAGTATATACGTATAAAATTGATAGCTCAAATGATAATTCTTAAATATAAATGTTACATAAAAATATTAATAAGTTTCACAAATATGATTTGATATTGTGTAGGCTAAATCATTGTTAGGGATGACACAGATATGAGGTGATTTTGAATAGTAGTCTCATCATCATCATCACACTAGATGAAAATACATCACATCTTGGTATCATATTTGCACCAATAATTTCTTCTGTGATTATCAATGTATGTATTTTATAAATATTTTTCAGTATACAAACAATATTTGTGAATATTTCTTAAAATAAAACTTTAAAACAAAAAAAATAATAAAAATTATAATGTAAATATTGTAGTGATATTAATAAAAAAATTCACTTGAATGTTATAGTGAGCATTCAGCATCCAAAAATAGTTTTTAAGAAAAAATTGTTGCTCGAATTAATTAATAAACATTTTTAATACCATATTAAATAATTTTAATTATTGAAAAATGGACTTATTTTTAAATATAATACATATTTCGATAAACAACAACAACAATAATATAATATATTTTATCAAATATTTTGAACCATTTCTTTCTCACAATTAATTATCATTTTAATGGCATTTAGCAAAATAATTGTTGTTTATACAAGTAAAATTTGTCAGGTTTAAAAGTAATTTTAAAAATAAATAATAATATATGAATAATTTAATAAAAATCTTATAAAAATATGAAGAGAAAATTACAATGATTACACATGCACTTTCTTTTTTTCTCCTCAATATTCAAAAAATCCCCTAACCTCGCTATTTCAGTGAAATCTGATGTGGGACTTCCTAACATCCCCCCTCCACAGATGCCACCGATATAGGCAAGCCACCGATATGGCAGAGAGAACTAAGACGGGCTATAGGCTCTAATACCATGTTAGATTTTATCTTAAAACCAATTGGTACTAAGTGAAGTTGTCCAACAGATATATAAACTGCACCTCAAAGACTGAGGCAGGCGATGTGGGACTTCCTAACAATTGGAATTCCAAAATAATGGATGTTTGTGTAAGGGTCAAATACATAGAGAATACACATGTAATATGTCCAAACTCTAGGGAGTGTTTCTGTATTTTGCTCTTAAATTTATCGTAAATAATAAATATTAAAAAACGTTAGTTTTTTTTTATATTTGTTTCAAATACTATTTTTTATTTATGAATTGTGTATTTTGAATTTATTTATATGGGATTTAAATGATTTTTTATATTTATTTGTACAAAATTTATAATATAAGTGATATTTTTTGTACAAATTAATATGAGTAAAATTTAATTTATATTAATATATATCGGTGGATATATGGACTCTTGTAGTTTTCATCTAATAAGTTTGCATAATTTTAAGAAATTCTTGGTTCAAACTTTAACTTCCTGTTATAGCCATGTGATACTTTTTATAACTTTCTCTTGATAGAGAACACATGCATATTGACTTTCTTGCTTTAAATATCAAGCTCTTGATAATTAATTAATGGCTGCAAAAAAATAGTCAATAAAAAGATTTCTATCAAATTTGTGTAAAAAAGAAAAAAAAACAAAATAGTGTAAAGAAAAAGTCATTTTAAATGATGAAAATAAAAATTACTAATTTAAAAAAATGACAAAAAAAATGATTAACTGTTAAGTAGTATATGTTGATTTTTTCACAATGTTTCTCTTTTCTTGAGAAAAAGATTGTAGAACCTCATTGTGTTACATATGTTAATAAGAGTGTAGGTCATAAAAAAATGTTGAACGGACAATGAAATGATATATTAAGTAGTTAAATTTTTTAAATTGTCAATCTACAATAATAAACGTATTAAAATAGATAAAATAATCATCATCTGATAATATTTCTCATTCTCATTGCAATAGTTTCGTGAATGTAAGTGTAAAACCTAGAAAATAAATTAGAAAGCAAAGCAGAAACTTAAAAAAAAATGAAAAATTGTATCAAATCATTATAAGCAAAACAAAATGAGATGAAAAAATGTAAGGCATCCTACTTGGTTGAAAAAAAAAATTATATTACATCATTATAAAAATGTTAATTTCTCGTGCAACGCTCGGGTCATTAAAAAATTAATTGATAAACACATTTTTAATACAATTTAAATTATTTATGAATCAATTATATTTAATGAAATCACTTATATTAATTATTCATCAAATATTAATTTGAATTTGAATTTGGTTTGTAACCAAACTAATCTATTACCAAACATCAAAACACATGACATTCAAACCTTGACAAGCTATCTTATTTTGTCATGTGGCATCTAAACCTGTTTTTGGATTTATATATATATATATATATATATATATATATATATATATATATATATATATAAAGTTATGATAATATATTTGTTTATTATTATTATTATTAGCTCCGGTTCAAAAATAGTTGAACCATTGAAGCTTGAATGCCTTGACCAGTTTAATGACCAATCCGATCTTAAAAACATTCATAATTTCCGTGCAAATATGATTAATTCTTTAAATTTGATGAAAAATTCATAGGGTTTTCTTTTTTTTGCATATTCTCAACAAAAAAAAGTTTACATATAACTTTTCTTTTGTGTTTAATAACGAATGAAGACATAAAAATTGTAAAAATAAGTAATATAAGTAGTGTTATTAATAAATTATAAAAAATATTTTATTTAATCCCTCCAAACAATTTTGTCAAACTCCGCACTGATTGACTGGAAATTGATTATGAGCAATTATGACTGGAAGTTGATTTCATCTAATTATGGGCAGTTCAGTATAAGGAAGCTTAACTTGGTTCCCTAACAGAGAAAATTCATTCACCTTCAGTTTATACTAGCTACTGGTCTTTACCAAATTGGACACTAAGCCCAGGCTACAGAAATTGTAAAATTCGATTGGCAACAATTGTGTATCTCAACTGTTTCTGTTGTGCATATAAACAAATCTTGTTGAGTTATACAGCGGAAACGTGAGAATCTCAACAAGATCTTTTCAAGATACACAACTTAAATATATTTCTGTTGTATCATTAAGTAATAATTTGTCAAGATACATAACATAATCTCAACAAGATCTTGTCAAGATACACAACATAAATATATTTCTGTTGTATCATTAAGTAATAATTTGTCAAGATACATAACATAAACATGTTTCTGTTTGTTGTAAGGAGTGTCAAACGTTATTTTCGTCAAAAACATATTTCTAAAAAGGTGGAAGGTCTTAATAGTTATTTGGAAGTGTAAATAGTAATGCCCTTTGGGATAACATGGGTTGTCAAGGTAAAATGAAGTAGTGGCCCAATGTTTTTGGGCATTTGAGAGGAAAATCTAGGAGACTTGTGTGCAGTTTGATAATAGTATTTGATCCTTATTAGCTAATGGGGTCCAAGACTACATGTTGGTACAAGGGATAAAAGGTTACCTTCAAAGGTCACCTATTGTAACATGTTACATGTTATGTTAGAAATTTTGTAGATTTATATTCTCTAATTATTGAATGATAAATTATTAATATAAATATAAATATAAAAATAATATTGATTAGTTATTTGAATTTATAATCTGAGTCAAAATTATGATGGGTTGGATCTTTGTTTTGTGACCAAAAGATGGAATTTTATTCTCATCACATGGTTATAAATTATTATCTCATTAGACATTTGGATGACATAATATAGAGGAGTAGCATTTATGGAATTAAGGTTTTCTAGATCTCTAATACTAGATCAAAATTACAATAGACATATATTAAGGGTTCTTCTAGTAAACATATATACATTTTAAATCCTCTGTTGATTAATTGTGACATGAAAATGTCACAATAATGGTCCATGTTGAAGTATATCATGGTGGTGTGGAGTTAACCTCGAGGTCAACTATTCAATTAATCCCCCTTTCTATATGTGAAAGAGATCGGTTCTCATCAATGACGCATACATCATATCTCATATGTTGGAGATCTCACATTGCCAAACGATGAGACTAACATATGTATGGAGGACAACCTTCATTTTTAAAGTAAGTTTTGTAGGATTGAATTAGACTCATAATTCATAAGATTGTATTAGAGTTTATGTTAGTAATTGTTACCTCATCTTATAAGTAGGTTTGGTAGGATTGAGTTATGTCATAACTCACATTATAAGATCGTTGGTGAACCTATGTTGTTAATTTGTTAATAAATTTCTTTATGCAATTAGTTGCCTATGCACATGATCTTCTGTAACAGGTACACATACGTACATATGATCATTTATAAGTGGTAATTTGGTATAATAGGAGTATGAAACACATGTGAACTGCAATTCTGAAGCAAATGGCTTAAACTCTCTAATAGTTGGGGTCAAGTTCTGATTTTCTTTCCCGGTGTATAGGAACATTTACTTGTGTTTCAGATTGTTCTTAAGCACCTTAACGATAGCTTGGACTTATCTATTGGACTATTACCATATTTTCTGGCTTCACCTATCACCGATGAAGATGACATATTGTTATTGAGGAAAAGTGAACTGCTATAACCTATCAGGAACAATATTGAGAAATTTTGTAGTGGTTATAGGCTTATGGCAGAAGAGAGTTCATGATGGTTTTTTTTTTTTACTTACTTATGGTATTTGTAAAAGGAAGGATATATATTGTGTAGTGGGACTTCTTTAATATTTTAATCATTTTCATTATAAATTTTTATGGATAAACTTGTAAACTCTTTTTTATATTACCTGTCTCTTATCTAAGGTTGACATCTTCATTACAAGTTTTTATAGACAAACTTATAAATCTTTTCAGGTTGGGTGTGATTAGTTTGATATCAAGAATCTCTATTTATAAACCTAATAGTTTAATCTTGATAGAAAAAATAAATCCTTAATCTAGGGATAATATCTTCAAATTTAAACAACATAAGATAATATTTTCTTAAATCTAAATAATATTTTAGAGATTTGAAATTAGAAATTTGAATTGTTTTCCAACAGTTTAGACAACAACAAGAAATATATGGATTGTGATGCAATCCTCCCTAGAAAGGGACCAGTCACTAGAGCCATGAGCAAGAGGCTCCAAGAGGATTGGGCTAGAGCTGCTGAAGAATACCCTAGGGTTCTCATGAACCTTAGGGTAGATTTCTGAGCCCATGAGCCAAGTTTGGGTCCAATTCTCTTTGTACATATTAGACTGGGATGTCATTATATTTGATCCTTGTATTTAGGGTTCCACATTGTAGGTAGGGTACCCTAGAAATATAGGATTTTTCAGCCCTTGTATTTTAGGGCACCTAGACTTGTTTTTGTATTAGGGGTAGTTTTGTAATTTCACATGCACTAAGTGAATATTTGATGTGTGTGGTTGGAAATAAATTTAATTGAATTGGTAAAAGCTCAATCCAATTAAATTTTAGAGGGGGAGGTGAGCATTTGCTTACTACACCCCATTGCCACATCATATAATCACACTTTGTGCATGTCCTTCATGCTTTACATGCCTCATGACACCTAAGCACACTTAGTGGAGAATCTTGGAATTGATCTTGGATTAGTGGGCTGAACCATAACTAAAATTCACTAATCATAATTAGTGAAATTTTGGCTCCAAAGTTTGGCTCCACAAATTCAATTTCAAATTCAAGTGAAATTTGAATTGAAATTCAAATTTCCCTCCAATTTTGTGTGACACTTAGGCTATAAATAGAGGTCATGTGTGTGCATTTTTTGAACTTTGATCATTTGAACATTAATTTTAGATTTCAGAGCTCTTTTAGAGCACAAAATTTCGTGCTCTTCTCTCCCTCTCTCTTCATTCATCTCTTTCTTCCTCCAAGCTCTTATCCATGGCCTCCTATGGTGATGAGCTTCTTCTAGACTCATCTTCTCCTTGAAGTGGCGTCTCCTCTCTCTCTTCCTTCTCCATTCCACTGCCATTTATCTTCCAAGAAGCAAAGGAATCCATTGATGAAGAAGATCCTAGGCCTACAAGCTCCAATGGAGCTTACATCATGTGGTATCAAGAGCATCTTCATCTAGGTGATGTTCTTTTGCTTCCTCTATCTTTTTGTTCGGTGAATCTCTTTAATTCCTTGTTCTTCATCTTATTCTTCTTGTATATCCTCCATTGTCTTGTGGTTTGGTGCTGTTTAGAGTAGATTAAAAAAAATAAACCGATTAAATCTTAGATCTACACTTGTTCTTGCATTTCTATGGTTCAAATTTTGTAGATCTACTCTTGAATCATGTTTTTTGTGTTGATTTTAGGTTCTATCATTTTTCATTCATAATATTATTGTGCTGAACCTTTAGATCTAAATTTTCTTCCAAAATATTGATTAGAAAAAAAAACACAAAAATCTAAGTGTAAATCACTTAATCCATGTTGTCTTAGAGTCATGTTTAGTCATAGTAATTGTCAGATTATGTTCTAAGTTTGTGTTGAATTTTTATTTTGTTGATTGAATTCTAGATACATTTGTTCATGTATTCTTGTCATTCTTAGCCTATCTTTTGAATTTTGAGTCTAATTCATGCATGTTATTTAGTTCATAACATGCTCTAAATCAATTCCTAGAAGTAGTCTTGTTCTTGAACTTTTTTTTGTTTTCTAAGTTTCCTACATGATTCCTATGATGAAGTTGAGTTGTGGTGCTGAGTTGTGGCTGAATTTGTGAATCAAAATAAGTCTTAAGCTCTCTTGAATTGTGTTATTCAAGATAATTGAGCATAAGAAAACAAAAATTGTAACTATCCAAGCCTTAAGCAACATAAACACTATTCTTGATTTCTAGGTTGAAATCGTTGGTGCTGGCAGCTTGAACATACGAACTTGTATAAATTACTGGGAATTGGTCACTACGTTTTTTGAGCTGAAAGTTTTACTGAATTTTCTAGACATCTGGACCAAAATTATAAAAAAAGAACCAAGCAATTTGAATTATAGGAAAAAATAAGAAAAATCACACAAGTTGGCAGAAAAATTAGTGTCCAGGAAAAAAAAAAGTGAAAGGAAAGTGTGCTTGTTGTTTTGGCTCAAAATTTGTTCGATAATTGGTGCCTATTTTATACCAATCCTAGTTCTGAAATTTCAATTGAAAATTATTGTGAAAACAAGTGCCAAAACTAGAGGTTTCTTGAGTCTTTTTTTTTTTAGAGTTTTTCTACTCTACTCTAGAGCCATTTTAGGTTTCTCTTTGAGTCCTAGCTTGCTTTTTGTGCTTTTCATTGCTTTAATTGTTGAATAATCCTTGGAAATTTGTCTTGTTATAACTCTATTGGTTTAGCTTTCATTTCATTTTTTTTGGTCTTTGGTTATTGCTTGTCTCTTTGTTTCCTTGCTTGTGAGTTGCCATATAGGAAATTGGAAAGGAGGATTGGTGCCATATCTTGAAGAATTTGAGTCAAGAAGCAAGGGGCCAACCACCTTAAGAGCTATTGGACTAAGAAGCACTCCAAATTGAGTGAAATACTAAAGAGAGAATAGCCACCACAATTGAGGACTTTTTTTTTTGTAATTGGCAATTTGTTTTGCTTTCTAATTTTGTAACAAAAAAGCCTTTCATTGGAAGTAAGTTGGGAGCCTCCAATAGGTCACCCTACTTCCATTTGTGTGTAATAATTTTAGGCAATTTTTCCTTAGGATAGTGAGTGTTTTGTTGGGAACCTTAAATGAGGTCATCCAAACACTCTTAGGATCTGCTTAGTTTGCATTTTTTACACTTTAATTTCTTGCTTACTTTCATAGCTTATTTCCTTTACCCTCCATTGTCAAATCGCCTAGATAGCTTGCCTTTTACCAATTAGTTTTTACCTTATCTTTCACACCTCTTTTAGTGTTTATTTTGCCTTTTAACCTTTTTTTCAAACCCCCAACAAGAAAGAACCATAACTTAGGAACCAACATGAGTCTTCATTCTTCATCTAGTGTTAATGGTGAGGGTTTTACTCCTAAGGACCCCTTGTATAAGATATTTGATGAGTTGAGATCCCTTAAGTTGTGGAAAGAAAAACAAGAGAGAAAAGAAAAAGGTAAAAAAAAAAGAGTGGAAGAAATAAGTTAAGATGAAAGAGAGAAAATAAGAGAGGAAGAAAGAAGAAAAATAATGAAAGAAATGAAAAGAGAAAAACATGCCTCCTATAGTAGTCATGACTCTTGCAAGAGTTTAAGTGAAGAACTTAGCGACTATTATAGAGGGCGTCATAGTTCACATACTAAACATCACTCCCAAAGAAGAGAAAAGGATAGAAGGCCTCAAGAGGTTAACATTAGCCTCCCATATTTCCATGGAAAAGATAATGTTGAGGCTTACATAGATTGGGAAATGAAGGTTGAACAACTCTTTGCTTGCCATCATATTAGCAAAGAGAGAAAAGTTCCATTGGTTACCCTAAGCTTTCAAGGGTATGCCCTCTATTGGTGGACTTCCCTTGTTAGGGAACGAAGGATTCATGGGGATCCTCCAGTAGAGTATTGGAATGATCTTAAGAGAGCCCTTAGGAAGAGGCACATTCCCTCCTACTATCAAAGGGAGCTTATGGACAAGCTCCAAAGGCTTAGACAAGGGAGTATGAATGTTGAAGAATATAGACAACAAATGGAACTACTCCTTTTAAGAGCTGGACTTAGGGAAGAGGAAAGAACAAACATAGCTAGGTTCCTTAGTGGACTTAATATGGAAGTGAGGGACAAGGTTGAACTCCTTCCATATAGGGACCTAGATGAGCTAGTCCAACTTTGTATAAGAGTGGAGCAACAACTTAAAAGAAATCCTTCTTCAAAATCTTATGGCTCTCACTCTTATCCAAGGAAGGACCAAGCCCATGGAATTTTGGGGGCTGCACCTTCAAAATCTAAGGAAGATAAGGGTAAGACCATAGAGAAATACACCCCTAAGACTAGTTCCCAAGAAAGGACTAGCAATATTAAATGCTTCAAATGTCTTGGGAGAGGTCACATTGCCTCTCAATGCCCCACAAAGAAAACTATGATCATGAGGGGTCAAGATATTTATAGTAGTCAAGAGGAGACTACTTCTTGCCCTTCCTCTAGTGGTAGTGAAGATGAAGTAATGGGTGAAGAGTCTAGTGAGGAAGTCTACCCCCATGAAGAATGTGAGCTCTTAATGGTTAGAAGGCTCCTTGGAGATCAATCTTGTGATCTATCTCAATCCCAAAGAGAGAACATCTTTCATACAAGATGCAAAATTTTAGATAAAACTTGTTCTCTCATTGTGGATAGTGGATCTTGTTGCAATTGTTGTAGCACAAGATTAGTTTCCAAGTTGAACCTCACTATCATTCCCCACCCAAAACCTTATAAACTTCAATGGCTCAATGAGCAAGGGGAAATGATAGTTAACCAACAAGTGAAGGTACCTTTCTCCATTGGGACATATAAGGATGAAGTTAATTGTGATATAGTTCCCATGGAGGCAGGACATAATCTTTTAGGAAGGCCGTGGCAATTTGATAGGAAGATCATTTACAATGGCCTAACTAATGAGATTACTCTCACCCATCTTGGCACTAAATTTGTGTTGCATCCTCAAACACCTTCACAGGTGGCCAAAGATCAACTAACTATGAAAGATAAGAGGGATGAGGAGGAAAAACTAGAAAAACAAAAGAAAAAGAAGGATAGTAAGGCCTTGTCTTCAAAGGACAAGGGGAAGGAAAAAGAGGAAAAGGATTCCTCCAAGAAGATTGTTAAGAAGGAAAATCATTTTGCAACAAAAGGTGATATTAAAAGAGCACTCCTTCTTAAACAATCTTTCTACCTTCTCCTATCAAGGGAAACATCCCTTAGTATTGCCACAATTCCTACATTTGAGATCTTACCCCTAAAGGTCCAAGAACTCTTACATGAATTTGGTGATATATTTCCCAAAGAGATACCCCCTGGGTTACCTCCTTTAAGGGGAATAGAACACCAAATAGATTTAGTCCCAGGAGCAAGCCTTCCTAATAGGCCAGCCTATAGGACTAACCCTTAGGAGACTAAGGAGATAGAGTCTCAGGTTAAAGAATTGTTGGAGAAGGGCTGGGTCCAAGAGAGCCTAAGCCCATGTGCTGTGCCGGTGTTGTTGGTGCCCAAAAAGGATGGTACGTGGAGAATGTGTACAGATTGCAGGGCCATCAACAACATCACGATAAAGTATAGACACCTCATTCCTAGACTTGATGATTTGCTTGATGAGTTGCATGGTGCCAATATCTTTTCAAAAATTGATCTTAAAAGTGGTTATCACCAAATCAGGATGAAAAAGGGTGATGAGTGGAAAACCGCTTTCAAGACCAAGTTTGGTTTGTATGAATGGTTAGTGATGCCTTTTGGGCTCACTAACGCACCAAGCACCTTTATGAGGCTTATGCATCATGTCTAAAGGGATTTCATAGGTATATTTGTAGTTGTTTATTTTGATGATATTTAGTGTACAGTAGGAGCCTAGATGATCACTTAGGACATCTCAGGCAAGTTCTTTCAATCCTTAGGAAAAACACCCTTTATGCAAATATAGAGAAGTGTACCTTTTGTGTAGATAATATAGTTTTCTTAGGTTTTGTAGTTGGTAGAAATGGGGTCCAAGTGGACCCTGAGAAAATCAAGGCCATCCAAGAATGACCCACCCCAAAAAGTGTGGGAGATATTAGGAGTTTCCATGGGTTAGCAAGCTTCTATAGAAGGTTCGTTCCTAATTTCTCTACAATTGCATCACCTCTCAATGAGCTGGTGAAGAAGAATGTGGCATTTACCTGGGGTGAAAAACAAGAGCAAGCCTTTGCTTTGCTCAAAGAAAAGCTTACTAAGGCACCTGTTCTAGCTCTTCCTGACTTTTCTAAAACTTTTGAGCTAGAATGTGATGCCTCTGGAGTGAGAGTTGGAGTTGTATTGTTACAAGGTGGGCACCCTATTGCTTATTTTAGTGAAAAACTTCATAGTGCCACCCTCAACTACCCCACCTATGATAAAGAGATTTATGCCTTAATAAGAGCCCTCCAAACTTGGGAACATTACCTTGTTTCCAAGGAATTTGTCATTCATAGTGATCATCAATCACTTAAGTACATTAGAGGGCAAAACAAGTTAAACAAGAGACATGCAAAATGGGTAGAGTACCTAGAGCAATTTCCATATGTTATCAAATACAAAAAGGGAAAAACAAATGTGGTAGCTGATGCCCTCTCTAGGAGACACACATTGTTTTGCTCCCTAGGAGCTCAAATTTTAGGATTTGATAATATTAGACATTTGTATGCTTTAGATGAACATTTCTCTCCCATTTACGAGAGTTGTGGAAAAAAGGCCCAAGATGGATTCTATTTGGCTGAGGGGTATTTGTTCAAAGAGGGAAAGCTTTGCATACCCCAAGGATCCATTAGGAAATTACTTGTGAAAGAGAGCCATGAGGGTGGGCTCATGGGCCACTTTGGGATAGACAAGACCCTTGTCTTACTCAAAGAAAAGTTTTATTGGCCCCATATGAAGAAAGATGTCCATAAGCATTGCACTAGGTGTGTGGCTTGTTTACAAGCCAAGTCTAGGGTGATGCCTCATGGGCTATACACACCCTTACCCATCCCATCTGCACCTTGGGTAGACATTAGTATGGACTTTGTCCTTGGGCTTCCTAGAACCCAAAGAGGTGTAGACTCTATCTTTGAGGTGGTGGACAGGTTTAGCAAGATGACACACTTTATACCATGCCACAAGGTGGATGATGCTTCCCACATCTCAAAACTCTTTTTCAAGGAAGTTGTGAGACTCCATGTTTTGCCTAGGACCATTGTGTCAGATAGAGATGCTAAGTTCCTTAGCCACTTCTGGAAAACCTTATGGGCTAAGCTAGGAACTAAACTTCTTTTCTCTACCACTTGTCATCCACAAACTGATGGGGAAACAGAGGTAGTGAATAGGTCTTTATCCACCCTTTTAAGGGCTCTTCTGAAAGGCAACCATAAGTCTTGGGATGAGTATCTTTCTCATGTAGAATTTTCCTACAACAGGGGGGTTCATGGAACCACCAAGCAGTCCCCTTTTGAGGTTGTCTATGGGTTCAATCCCCTAACACCGTTAGACCTCATTCCCCTCCCACTAGACACTTCTTTTATATATAAAGAAGGGGAATCTAGGTCAGAGTTTGTAAAGAAGTTGCATGAGAGGGTTAAGAACCAAATAGAGAACCAAACAAAGGTATATTTAACTAAAGGCAATAAAGGAAGAAAAAAGCTAGTTCTTAATAAGGGTGACTGGGTTTGGCTCCATCTTAGGAAGGATAGATTCCCTACTAAAAGAAAATCCAAGCTTAGCCCTAGAGGGGATGAACCTTTTCAGGTTTTGGAGAAGATCAATAACAATGCCTATAGGTTGGACCTCCCAGAAGAGTATGGAGTCAGTACCACTTTTAACATTTATGATTTAATTCCTTTTGCAGGTGGAGCTGATATTGAGGAGGAGGAACTAACAGATTTGAGGTCAAATCCTTTTCAAGGGGAAGGGGATGATGCAATCCTCCCTAGGAAGGGCTCAGTCACTAGAGCCATGAGCAAAAGGCTCCAAGAGGATTGGGCTAGGGCTGTTGAAGAAGGCCCTAGGGTTCTCATGAACCTCAGGGTAGATTTCTGAGCCCATGGGCCAAGTTTGGGTCCAATTCTCTTTGTACATATTAGACTAGGATGTCATTATATTTGATCCTTGTATTTAGGGCTCCATATTGTAGGTAGGATACCCTAGAAATATAGGATTTTTCAGCCCTTGTATTTTAGGGCACCTAGACTAGTTTTTGTATTAGGGATAGTTTTGTAATTTCACATGCACTAAGTGAATATTTGATGTGTGTGATTGGAAATAAATTTAATTGAATTGGTAGAAGCCCAATCCAATTAAATTTTAGAGGGGGAGGTGAGCATTTGCTTACTACACCCCATTGCCACATCATATAGTCACACTTTGTGCATGTCCTTCATGCTTTACATGTCTCATGACACCTAAGCACACTTAGTGGAAAATCTTGGAATTGATCTTGGATTAGTGGGTTGAACAATAACTAAAATTCACTAATCATAATTAGTGAAATTTTGGCTCCAAAGTTTGGTTCCACAAATTCAATTTCAAATTCAAGTGAAATTTGAATTGAAATTCAAATTTCCCTCCAATTTTGTGTAACACTTAGGCTATAAATAGAGGTCATGTGTGTGCATTTTTTTGGAACTTTGATCATTTGAATATTAACTTCAGATTTCAGAGCTCTTTTAGAGCACAATCTCTTCTCTCCCTCTCTCTTCATTCATCTCCTTCTTCCTCCGAGCTCTTATCCATGGCCTCCTATGGTGGTGAGCTTCTTCTAGACTCATCTTCTCCTTGAAGTGGCGTTTCCTCTCTCTCTTCCTTCTCCATTCCGTTGCCATTTATCTTCCAAGAAGTAAAGGAATCCATTGATGAAGAAGATCCTAAGCCTACAAGCTCCAATGGAGCTTACATCAGATTGTGTTTGGATCATAGTTACTATGTTCTTATTTGTGTAACTATGGTTTGGATTATTATTTTATTTCAAGATTAAAAGTCTCTCGTGTTAATTGTATGACCTAAGAGTCTAAGACTAACACTTTAGGATAACCTAAAATTCTGATAATTTAATAGAATCACATATTTAGAACTTAAATTCAAGATTACCCGTTAAGCTGAAACAATTTTAGGCTACTTAATTTATTCTCTCGTGATTTTGGTACACAAATCATGTGCATCCTCTACAAGTTAATTTGTAGAAATTTTTTCTTCTTTGAGAAAAGTTATATGAGTGTAATTCAGCTAATTTTAACTTACCAAGAATTTCATTTCATTTTTTTCTTTTTTTTTCTTTCTATTAGAAGTGTTACTAGATATGCTTACTCAAACAAGTTCCCTATGCAACAAAACTCTCCCTTTGAATAATAAATATTCAACAGAGTTGCATACTCATGAATTTAACTCTTCCAATATTGTTTCCTATTAGTAGTAGTATTGAATCCGTGTCCTGTGTCACATTCATGTTTCCAAACTGGCAAACTGCAATCATTTGACAATTGCAATTATCTCCGCATCATTGGCATTTGTCCACAAATTTAGTAATTGCACCACAACTGCAACGTCAGTGAAACAAATATTGTAGGCAAGCACTCTAGAGGCGAAAATGCTGGGTGAGATGGCAAAGAAAAGTACTCTCAGGTCTCAAGAGACCTACAGAGGATTTGAAGGGTCATAAAATTTATTTCAATTTGGGCTATCTATGTGTAATATATTGAAATGGACTAGTTTTATGTTAGCTGCCAATGGTCTAACACAACGTTCCTCCTTTGTCCGGGCTAGGAATCGATTGTAAAAACCATAAGCAGAATTGGTTGTAACAACATAAGTGTAACAAAAATCCTTGATTAAGCACTCTAGAGGCAACAATGCCTTGGTGAGATAGCAAAGAAAAGTACTTTCAGGTCCCAAGAGACCTAAAGAGACATCAAAAGGGTCATCAAATTTATTTCAATTTCTGCAAGTTGGATACAAAATTTGATGCAGCAAAACCAGCAGAACCCCCAATTACACCGGCCAAGGCAACCACAACCTGCAACCCCACCTCTCCAAGGTTGTCCTCAGGAACCAAGTAAACAAACAACGGTCCAAGGATCAACAACCCTAAGCTGAGGGTTAAGAGTGTCCCTGGAGTTCCAGGATCAGTGGCAGCAGATAGCACACCCAACTCTTCTGCTTTTGAGAGGAGTCCAAGCCTCTCTATTGTTGAGAGGGAGAACCCAAACTTCTCTGCTGCAGATAGCAACCCTGCTTTCTCTGCTTTGCTCAGCAGCTTCAGCTGCTCCATCCTTGTCAGAAGTTTTATGGGAGGCGTGGCTGTGGCGGGACTGCTCCTAGGTTGTTCCCCAAGTGGGAACACAGTTGAGTTCTGCATTGTGCACTTGGTTCAGTTATTATTGTAACTAAACACTACTACTTAACCAGATGAAAAGAAAAACAATTTTTCATTTAGGACAAAAACTGCACACAGTTTCTTAGGTGTTTTTGATGTTGTTTTCCGATCAGAGTTGGACTTACACTTTGGTAATGTATGTTGACCTTTAATACAAACCTTTATTACGCTGATTACTGAGGTAAAACACTAATTTTGACTAGAAAATAGCACAAAAAATAACTATGAAACTACATCTAAGTTTTGCCATTTAGTTATTTGATGCACTCATGCCATTATGCCATTTAAACGAGGTGTTCTTTCATATGTTGGAAACTATCTTGAACAAGTTCTATTTAAGAGCTTACAACCGTTACAATGTCTTTTCCAATGTAATTTTTGGTTTATAACAGGTAATTCACAAAAGAGCCTGTTTTTTAAAGTGGTTAAGTTAAAACATTAGAAACAGACTTCAGTCTTCATAATATGAACAGAGAGAATCATTATGTAAGCATGTTTAATACGTATAGATATATATAGATACATATTATTACACTGACTCACAAAAATTAAGAGCTAATACTAACCATTACAATTTTGTTTTTTCATAATGTATTTTTTGGTTCAGAACAGGCAATTCACAACAGATATTTTTCTTTCTTTTTTTAATAATAAGTTTCAAACATTGGAGACAGGTTTCACTCTTCATAATAAAACAAAAAGAATCATTATGTAAGCAAGTTTAATACATAAACAGATATATAGACAGATATTACACTGACTTGCAATATTTTAAAAACTAATAACCATTAAACTGTAATTTTTGTTCAAATCAGCTAATTCACCACAGATCATTTTCTTTTTTTTTTCCAAGTGATCAAATTCAAACACTATAGACAGGTTTCAGTTTCACAAAACATTTGAAGAAAAAGAACAATTTGTGTAAGCAAGTTTTCTACATATATAGATATATATTACACTGACCTACAATAATTTAAGAGCTAATAACCATTACAATGTTTCCTTCTTCTCTAATATTTTGTTCAAAACAGTTAAATTCACAATACCCTTTTCATTCTTTTAGTAGTAAAGAAATAATAGATAAGTGTCACACTTCATAGCAAACCATTTGAACAAAAAGAATATGTGTGTGTGCGCACTGACCTTTCTAGAGCCTACAGTTCTAGAGACCGAGGGAAGAGGCTTGGGAGTGGCCATGGATTTGACAAGCATAGGTGATGAGAGAGTGCAAGATTTTTGTGTTATGGCACGAGAGGAAGAGAAGATGAAGGGTCTGTTGTTGCAAATGGATGCCGAGGCCTCCATAACCATAAACTTCTTTCTTTATCGTTATTGCTTGGTCGAGATGAACAAGAGCATCTCATAAGCGCTGTGTGGATGATGATGGTGCATGACCAAGATCACTCATTGGATTTCCTTTGCTTCCATGTCCACGTGCCATGCAATGGTTGGTGCTCCTTTCTCCCTTCTTCTACTGCATGGAAAACAAAAGTTTTTGCTTTCATTTTTTTCTTAACAATGGTATATACTATGTTTTATAATGCAAAAATTTTAAATTTGTGATTGGTTGAGAGGTGTCCAGGTAATATATATCTGATTAAATGAAATGTTATGTTCAGATTTTGTGTAGAAAAATTTTCTTTAAATGATTCAACCATATTATGAAAATTTTATACTCAAATATAATAAATTTTATTTAATAGCCAAGCAAAAAAAAGTTATAATTTTTTTTAATATATCTCTCTTTGCGCGCGTGCGTATGTAAAACTTATTATTAAATGTTTAAAATAAAAAAGTTTAAAGATTTTAAAAGTTATTTTTAATTTTTTTTATTCAATGTATGTATAGCTTCACAATTTGTAACAATTTTTAATTTTCAAATTTTATTTTTTAATTTATTTTTTTAAAAATGATTTATGACAATTTTAAATCATCAAAATATTTGATTCGTATGATTTGGTGATATTTTTACATATTCTGACAATTTTAAAGAAGATAATTAAAAACATAAATATAAAATTGTTGTAATTTTTATATATATATTTTGACAGTTCTAAATTATCATAAATCATTCAAAAAAAATAAATTTAAAAAAATATGTTTGACAGCAGACAATCGTCACAAATTATAACACCATTAATGTAAAGAATGAAAGAGACTCAAAATAGTTTTTTGAAAATTTGAGGAACTAATAAAAATACTTTTTTTGGGATTAGAAAAAATAATTACCCAAATTTAAAAGATTAAAAATATATTTAAATCAAATAAAAATGTAACTTAATAAAATTCTAAAAAAAAATCTCTTTTCATATAGATTTTTTACTTGATAAAGGAAAAGAATGGCATATCAAAAATTCATTCATGATTTCTTTTTATCTATTGATCATTTTGATTTTAGATTATCGCACAAATAAATAAAATTGAGAAAAGTTAAATAGTACGAATTCCTGCTGCACAAATTCAATTTTTTTTTTAAAAAAGATGATAATAGTTACAAAATCATCCATGTCCTCATCCTATCAAATAGTATTGCGCAAAAGATTATACACAAATTCATGCTTCAATTTCTGTGAAAATAAGAACAATTGAACGTAAATATTTTCAGCAAAAAATTGTTGTTGGTACACGTGCACTTAGTCATCAAGAAAAATGAAGACCCCTTTGTCTTATTCAAAGAATTAATCTAACATTTACATAGTTACCTTTTACTGCCAAAATCCTATCAGTAACACGAAAACTCATTTTTGTTATTTTGAAAAGGGTTTCATGTTTTATCATTTTTCTTTTTCTTCGAATCCTATTAGGCATTTTTCCCCTCTGGTTCATTGATAGCAATTAGGAAATACAAGCACCATCAAGAACAAGGCCTAAAAGGAGGATCACTACCCCAGCATACCTCAAGGATTTTGTTTAATTGAATGATGCTCAGCTGGCAATCCTGTCGGCCTCACCTTTGTTTTGTCTACCATTTCCTTGTTGCATTTCCATTCTATTAGGATCTTATTACCATAGAATTACAAATTTTGTTATTTCAAAATCAGTATAAATATAAGATCATTGTAATAAGGCAAAATAATGGAAAATTACCTTTAGTCTTCTTCTTCCTCTTTGTTATGTTAGGAGGTACTGGTCCTCGAAACTAGAATCAATTTCAGAGCTCTAACAATTTAGTGCTCTCGTTGTCCTTGGTCCAATGGCAGAGTCCACTCGTTCATTGGTATCGTCCGATAAGCTTGAGGATGTCATTGTTAAGCTCACTTCCCATCATTTATCCTTGAGTGAAACCTTTCACAACATGACCCTTAAACTTGATGAGCTTATTCACAAATTACACACCCCAAAATCATCCAGTCCCTCTCCATCTTCTTCTACTGCTATGCCTTCCCCTGCTTCTTCTCCCACCCCCCATCGCATGAAATTGGATGTTCCTCAATTTGAAGGAACAGACCCTCTCGGTTGGATCTTCAAGATCAACCAATTCTTTGTGTATCATGCTACTCCTGAGTAGGAGTGTCTCACCATTGCTTCCTTTTACATGGAGGGTCGTGCTTTGGCCTGGTTCTAGTGGATGACCAACAATGGTCAATTCACTTCATGGCTGATTTTCCTTCAAGCACTTTAGATGTGGTTTGCCCCCTCTCAGTATGAAGACCCCACTAATGCCTTGTTCAGATTAACACAACGTAGTATAGTTAGCAATTACCTCTCAGAATTTGAAGATTTAGCCAACCGAATCAACGGCCTCCCGTCGCCGTTCCTCCTCAGCTGCTTCATCTCTGGGTTGACTCCGAAGATCCGCCGTGAAGTTCAAGCCCTTCAAAGATGTGTGGTAGGATTAACCCCAATCCGTCACCCTCACCCCTCTTGGTTGTACCTTCGTCACCTTTGATTCCGTTATTGCCCACCCCTCTAAAGTCACCTAGCTCCATTCCTCTTAAGCGTTTGTCCCCGGAGGAATTGGTTTCCCGAAGGGAACGTGACCTATGCTTCAATTGCGATGAAAAGTTCCATCATGGCCACAAATGTTCCTCTAGGGTTTTCATTCTAATAGCCGAGGATGACGAAGGCCCCCAGGAAGACACCCTCGCAATGGACCCTTCACCCGAACCACATGATACCCATACCCGACACTAGCCCAAATTAGTTTCCATTCACTCTAGGGCCATTTGGTCCCTGAGACATTATGCTTGTTGGGCTATATCGACACTTACCAGGAACCATTGGTGCAACAATTGGGCCTCTCCACTCGCACAACTTTTCCTTTGAATGTCATGGTGGGTAACAGTCAGCACCTCCATTGTCACCATCTATGTGAGGCAGTTTCAGTATTTGTTTAGGATATCGTATTCATCGTGGATCACCACGTTTTGCCCTTATGTGGAGCCAACTTGGTCTTAGGAGTGCAATGGTTTAAATCTCTTGGCCCCGTCCTCACTAATTACAATTTTTTATCTATGAATTCTTTTCATGACGGTCGGCTTGTTGAACTCAAAGGTGATGTTGAGTCCACACTTCACCTTTTTACTCCGCCACAGCTTCGCTGTTTGGTTCGTAAGGAAGGTCCGAGAGCCTACTTTCATATTTCAGTTACCCAGACAAAGCTTCCTTTGACCCAAATTACTTCAACCCAACTCCTTCTCGAAAAACAAGCTCTTACTACCAAATTCGCTTCTCTGTTCCAGCCACCCCATTCCTTACCACCCTTGCGTCACACTAACCACCATATCCACCTTGTTTCGAATGCAGAGCCTGTCAATGTTAGACCATATCGTTACCCCTGTTTCCAAAAACACGAAATAAAAGCTCAGGTTGACTCCATGCTTCAGAAAGTACTTATCCAACCTAGTACCAGTCCATTTTCCTCCCCTGTGCTCTTAGTCAAAAAAGATGACTACACATGGCGATTTTGTGTGGACTATCACGCGTTGAATGCGATGATAATCAAAGATCATTTTCCTATTCCAACCATTAACGAGCTCCTGGATGAGTTGGATGGTGCTAGTTGGTTTTCCAAGTTGGACCTTCTCTAGGGCTACCACCAAATTTTGATGCATTAAGATGATGTCTGCAAAACTGCATTTCGCACTCACCATCACCACTATGAATTTAAGTTGATGTCATTCAGTTTGTGCAACGCTCCCTCTTCATTTTAAGCAACAATGAATGGTATTTTCCATCTGTATCTTCGTCATTTTGTCATCGTCTTCTTTGACAATATATTAATCTACAGTCGTTCCTTGAATGACCATTTGGTTCATTTGGAGAAAGCTTTCTAGGTCCTTCTGTGCAAACAATTTGTCCTCAAATTCTCAAAATGTTCATTCGCCTAAACATAGGTTGAATATTTAGGTCGCATGGTTTCATCTCAGGGGGTGCAACCTTTTGCGTATAAAGTTCAAGCCATTCAACAGTGGCCTATTCCATAATCCACGAGAGCCTTGCGCAGTTTCTTGGGCCTCATCGGATTCTATCGAAGATTCATTCACAGATATGCTTCCATTATTGCACCATTGATGAGGCTAATGACGAAGGATCCCTTTTAGTGGTCTTCGGAGGCTCAGCTTGCTTTTAGTAAATTAAAGGAGGCCCCAACCTCAGCTCCAGTTTTGCTCCTACCAGATTCTTCTCTTCCGTTCACCTTGGAAATAAACGCATCTGGTGTAGTCATGGGAGTGGTTTTGTCATAGAAAGGTCATCCCATAGCCTTCTTTAGCAAACTATTCAGCCCCAAACTACTTCGAGCTTCTACATGTGTCCAAGAATTATTCGCGATTATGGCCGCCGTGAAGAAGTGGCATCAATACCTATTAGGTCATCGTTTTACCATCCTCACTGACCATCGTAGCCTCAAGGAGTTAATGACGTAGGTGGTCCAAACACTTGAACAACAAATGTATCTCGCCAGGCTCATGGGGTATGACTATTGCATTCAATATCGCTCTGGCAACACCAATGTGGTCACAAATACTTTATCCAAAATTCTGAAAAATTCTGAACCCACTCTATTGCTTCTATTAGTACCCTATCTAACATTCTTGGAGGAGCTCAAGAAATACCTCTCACAAGACCTAGTTTTTCAACAACTTCGACAGGACATAACCAACAAGCCTGCAGAGTATACAAAGTACGCTGTCATGAAGGATTTAAGTTTGAAAGGAGGGTGCATTTGACTACCACAGGGATTTCATTTCATTAAGACACTACTCATGGAATATCATTCCACACCCACAGGCGATCATATAGGTGTCGCCAAGACCCTAGCTCACCTTACTGAGAATTTCTATTGGCCTAGCCTTAGAAAGGATGTTGAACGCTTTGTTGCTTCTTTTGTTGATTGCCAACATACGAAATATGAAACAAAGAAGGTGGTGGGTTTATTATGTCCCTTGTCGATACCTTGTCGGCCATGGGAGGACCTTTCCCTTGATTTCATCACCGGTTTACCGGCATATCATGATTATACCACCATTCTCGTTGTCGTGGATCGTTTCTCCAAGGGAATTCATTTAGGGATGTTACCCAATCATCATACATCTCATTCTATGGTGATTTTGTTCATGGATATCGTCATAAAGCTTCATGGAATGCCTCGCAGTCTGGTTTTCAATTGTGACTCGTTATTCATTAGTCGATTTTGGTAGGAATTGTTTTGGTTGAGTGGCACTCACTTGAGGATGAGTTATGTGTATCATTTGCAGACTGACTGTCAAACAGAGGTTTTGAACCGCGTCATTGAACAATACCTTCGTGCTTTTGTTCATAAGAAGCCATCATCATGGGGTAAATTCCTTAACTGAGTTGAGTGGTCCTATAACACCACTTGGCACTCGAGGTCCATAGCATCTCCATATGAAATCACATTTTGCAAAAAGCCTTTCAACTTTCCTCAGTATATTGCCGGAACTTCTCAGGTGGATGTTGTTGATGAATTATTGACCAATAGGGAAGCGATTTTCGCGAAGTTCAAGAAGAAGCTTTTAAAGGCTCGGGAAGTGATGAAACAACTAGCTGATACCAAATGATGAGATGTTAGTTTCAAAATAGGGGACTAGGTCATGGTTAAACTTTGACCCTATCGTCAATCCACTATTTCGAGTCAGCATTCGAAGCTCGCTAAAAGATTCTATGGGTCATTTCAGATAGTGGACCGAATTGGTCCGGTCGCTTATAAGCTTCGATTGCCTGAAGGTGCTAGAATCCATCTCGTGTTTCATTGTTCGATGCTCTAACCCTTCCATCATTCACCTTTCAACAATCATATTCCACCTCTACCTTTACCAGCTACATTCATTAACAATCAACCCATCATCACCCCTTTGACTATTTTGGGTACTCGAAGGAATTTTGATTCTGCTAACTCTAATTCACAACTCTTGGTGTAGTGGCAAGGATTGCCCTCAGATGACACCTCATGGGAGGACTGGGACCAACTTCGCGCTGTCTATAACCTTGAGGAAAATGTGCTTTTGGAAGGAAAAATGGATGATAACAATCAAAAAATACAAGCACCATCAGGAGCAGGGCCTAAAAGGAGGATCATAACCCCAACATACCTCAAGGATTTTGTTTAACCGAATGATGCTGAGCTGGCAATCCTGCCAGCCTCACCTTTGTTATCTCTGTCATTTCCTTGTTGAATTTCCATTATGTTAGGATCTTGTTACCACAAAATTAAAAATTTTGTTATTTCAAAATTAGTATAAATATAGGATCATTGTAATAAGGCAAAACAATGGAAAATTACCTTTAGTCTTCTTCTTCCTCTTTGTTCTGTTAGGAGGTACTGGCCCTCGAAGCTAGAATCAATTTCAGAGCTCTAACATTCATTATTGCACTAGTGTTGAATTAAAGAGCTTTTTGTATCTGTGTAAGCTGAGAGTGTCTTGTGAAAATAGGTTACTGGGATGTGGGCTATGCTAGTTTGAGTTTGCAAGTTATAAAGGGCTTGACCAAAAAGTATGAGCTGTGTAACTCAAAACTAGAGCCATGTTTTTTTTTTTCTTTTTTTTTGTCTTTTCTTTAATGGGCTCTAATATTAGCATATAATACATATTATGTCTATATTTTTCAATTCATAGAATAAGTAACAACTTTTATTTTTTATTTCGATGTTTGAATTTCATTTCGACTTTATTGTTTAGGAATACTGAAAACCAAAGGATTCATTTTATTAATGGTATTGTTAATTAGTGTCGTTAGAGTACTAGTTAAGGAATTAGAAGAAATGATTTTATTGAAAATTACTCAGACAAAGAAAAAGTAATAAATAGATAAAAGATAATACAAAATTAACCTTATATTATCATTAATTTGTTGATAGATTTTTTTTCCATCATTAATTTTATAAGAGATATAAATAGAAAAAAAAAATAATTAATGTTATTCTTACCAAAATTCGGAACCGTGACACGTCAGGGTGGACATGGTTGAATGGGGTCCTAAACTTCACGCGTCGACTTGAAGAGGTACCTTTGACAGGAGGGGGAACCTGCAAAATAAAGAACTCTGACGCTCAAGTAAGAATATGTGTAAGGAGAGTAAAACAAGTAATGCTCAAGTATAGCTCGTATGAGCAAAAGAGAAAGAGAGGCACAAACTTGTTGTTGTGTGCTGAGTGTGTGAGCAAGTCGTGTAGAGTGGTTCGATGAAATCTGTATTTATATTAGTTGAGTGAGGGTGATGGTCCTTGTTTGTAGGGACTATTGTAGCCTTATAGATAATTCCCAGCTTATAAATAATAGTCGGAGGCTTAGAGATAATGTTAGAGATAAACATTTGAATTACAAATAAAGGTAGAAGATAATCATATCTTGTAGATAATATGGCGTTATAGATAACTTAATACCTGCCAATAGATAAGGTATTCAAATACACTTGAATATTAGTTAGGTTAGAGATAACCTATTTGTTGGGGAGCTCGACTGCTAAGGGATAGGCGTCCGTGCTCCTGTAAAAGGGCTGACGTGAAGGATTGACATGTGTCTTTGAGTGCCAAGTAGGATGCCACATAGATTTTATGGATCTTGGATAGTACAAATGTTACGTTAAAAACTAGGGGTGTTCATGCATCAAATTTGGTAGGGTTTGACAAATCCATTACCTAACTCGATCAAAATTTTACGAGTTAGACTGGATCTGTAACATCCCAATTTTTGTAATCTAAATTAAAAAGGATTGTTATTTATAAATAAATAGAGTTTTAGAAAAATGATGAGATTTTATAAATAAATAAATAAGGAGATATAATTATTAATTAAAATAATGATTTGAGAGAAAATAAAAAGGGTATTTCATTTATTTGTTTGATAGAAAATAAAATAGATTTTATTTTTATAAAATAAATAAATAAATAAATATAGAGCAAATAATAGGCTGAATACCCTAGGTATAAATAGTTATGTTAAGTCAGGTGCCTCTCTTTGGCCTCATTTTCGTTTTTCCCCTTCTCCTCTCAAAACCCTTTCTTTTTCCCGCAGCCCACCAAACTGTTTCAGAAAAATGACGATCTCAGATTCGTTCACCGTTGGATCGTCGTGAAATTTGAGTACCACGTTCACAACCCAATTACGAACAATCTCATCGTTGGGAATTTCAAAATAATATCTGAGCTTAGAGGAAAACCCTTTGCATTGTAGCATTTTAATTTCCCGCAGAAACCAAAAACTATCTCGGTAAAACTACGATCTCGGTTTCGTTAACCGTTGGATTTTCATGAAATTTGGATATGTTGTTCGAAATTCAATTGCGCACACTTCAACCATTGGGAATTTCGAGATATTATTCGTGGAGGGAGAGAAAGGAATCGTATGAAGACAGAGAAGTGAAGGTTTCAATCTCTTCTCCGTCTTTGGGAATTCTATCGGAGCATTCGGAGAAATAACTGAAGGAATCTCAGGGAATTACTAGAGATGTTACTATCGCTAGCTGAAGACACGTGAGTCCGCTCAGAGGTAAGGGATGAGTTATTCACAATTGGGGATTAGTGAGAACATGCGTAGGGATCCTTAGAGAACTAAATTTGGGTTTATTTTGGGATGTTTATTGAATTATAATTTTTCTTTATGATTATGAATGGCAATATTATTGTGTTCCATGTACCAATTGATGTCCTGATGAGAATTGATTGATAAACTTGAGTGCTCTTGATGTCCTTGTGTTTAACCCATGATTTTGATTAATTGATTTTGATACAATTGTGAAAAAATATTTTAGAGGTTTTACATCCTATGTTGTGATAAAATCTTTTGTATAAATTGTTATGTTGAGGTTATGAAATGATGATTCAAACTGTGAGTATGTGATAAATTGAACATGTGACGGATGGTGAAATACATGTATATTGAGATGAGATGTGTGTATTGAGTTATGAACTATGAACTGTGCAATTACACAATTGTAAGACCCTTTAAGGGTGACGAGTATTGTGATGGGATCCACTATGGGAATCCGACGAGTTAAAATGATTTTCAAAACAATTGAGTAAATGTGTGTATTGCATAGTTCATAGATAAAGTGTATATGATTCATGAGGTGTGATAACATGTTAAATTGAGATTATACCATTGTGATTGGGATTAAGTGTATGTGATAAATTGAGTATGTATATGATTGAGATATATATGTGCATTGAAGTGTTGTGTGCATTGAGTTGTGAACTATGAATTGTACAATCACACGATCATAAGTCCCTTCAAGGGCGACGAGTTAATGCTAAGTCCCTTCTAGGGCGACGAGTTGATGCTAAGTCCCTTTTAGGGCGACGAGTTGATGTTAAGTCCCTTTAAGGACGACGAGTTAATGATAAGACCCTTAAAGGGCGACGAGTTAAAATTATTTTGAGAACAATTGAGGAGTCGTGTGTTTTGTACAGTTCATAGATAGAGTCTGTGTGCTAAAATGTTTTCTGGGTTGGACCTGAATCAGGAGGGAAAAGCCCTGACGGACTCTTCGAAGTGTAGGCCTTGGGGGTCACACGGTTTGAGTGTTCCTTTAAGCCTATGTTGATCCCATATGGTTGGAGCATTCTCGCAAAACACTGTGACCCTGACTGGTCTCCCTATGATATTACCTAGTAAGAGTGACTTGACTTATTATTGTGTGGTTTGTCTTGTCATGTACTCCTAGGCGTCCGACGAGGTTTTTCACTGACATGGTACCACATTGCATATAGGCTTGAGTCTTAGCATAACTGTCGCATACGCTTGCTAATTGTTTATTATGAAATTGATGTGTTATTATGTCTTGATCGAAGTGTGTGATTCCTGTGTATAGTGATTGATGATTGAAAGGTGTGATTGATGGATGAAAAGTGTGATTGATGAATGACAAAGTGATGAAATAATGTGAGATATGCTAAGTAAATTGTATTTGACTACTATATGTTGTGTTGTTTCTCTCTAGTAGTTAGAAATGTGATAACTCACTCCCGGTTTGCTGTTTGTGTTTGGATCCTGTGATGATCTTGAACCTTGTGTTCGGGGGAGCAGATGAATAGGTGGATGACTATGAAGAACCTCATGCTAGAGGACACGGGAACACCACGCTCTGATAGGATGTGACATTAGGATATAGGTTCTATATTAATTGTATGAGACTTAGATGACCTTCTTTGAGTCGATATGACTTTATTATTTATTTGGACAAGTTTGAATATGATGTAGAAGAAAGTGAATGTGAGCCTTTTATCCATTTGAAAAGCTTGTATTTAAAAATGTTTTAAAAATACTTTTAATTAATATTTGAATTTTTATTCCTTTATTAATATATATGTGAGGGGTAGAGGGTGTCATAGGATCCAATTTGTGTAATTTTATTGACAAATCCGATCCAAGTCAACCTTATCATAAACGAGCTGGGTCGGGTTGAGTTAATCGAGTCTAAATATTTAAAATTATTTTTTATTTTATAAAAATTTAGAACTATAACTTACTTTTGCCTAAAATTAACTTTTTATATAATGATTAAATGCATTCAAAAGAGATCAAATTGTGACAATATCTGACTAATAGAATTAATAGTTTTAATACTAATACAATTTTTTTTCTTTAGATAGAAATATAATATTGTATTAGCACGAGAAAACATAAGCAAAATTAAGATAGAGATAAAAACAACAGCTTAAAAAAGAAAGAAAAAATCATTGGTAGTTTAATTTCATAATTTAATAAACCATGTTAGTTAAAAATTAATGTATTTTATATTTAATAATTATTTTATATAATAATAAATTTAATTATATGTTATGCTTTGGGTTGGGTTCAAAAAATAGAACATATTATTTTACCGATACATTGATCGAGTTTGAACAAGTTGGATCAGGTTTGACCTAGACTCTCAAAAAATCCAAATTGTACTAATTGGATCGCTTTGGGTTCAAGGATTACCCGTACCCATAAACACTTCTATTGTAAATCTAAAATGACATTTTTTATATGAAAATTAAATGGGTTAGAGGAATAAATTATTTTTTAAAAGTTAATTTTTAGCTAATGAATATACGTTATTTTATTGATAGCTCAATAAATACACTCACTTTTATGAAAAAATGAGTATATATCATTAATATACCTCATAATTAATTATTAATTAGGAGTAAAAAAATTAACAATAAAATAATCCTATATTTCTTATCTTAGAAACAAGAAAATATTTTTGTTTCTTATATATAAAACTGGAATAGTATTTTTTTTATCGGTACATTTGACAGAACTTGAAAAAAAAAAGAATGATGAAAAGTCATTAAAAATGAAGATTTTCCATTTTTGTATTGGACAAATGTTCAATTTTATTTTCAAGGATTAACAAAGCCTGACTTTCGACAAATTTGCCCGGTTTTGAATTCATTAAGCACCTATTGGATGCACGATATTTTGTTTAAAGGATGGATATGATAATGTTTTGGGACACAAAGCTTCATCCTTTTGTTATATTGGTCAAATGCTTTAATGGAGAGCATCAAAATTGAAGTCACTTCATAATTTTGATGGCAAAAACTGATCACAGTAGTTAGGCACTACTAAGTTCTAATATCCCTAACCATAGTTCCTAACCATTAATTACATATGACATAGGTAGTCACAGTTTTCAAGTAGATTAAATTACAAGGCCACATGCTAGTCGAATTACCTTTTCAATAATAAGTTTAACATCACTTTCTACTTATAAAAAACTATTCCTTATTTGGTGCCAAGGATTACAATTTTAACCTTTGAAAAACATTTTAAATTAACTGATTTTTCACTTTTCAATAAGATATTTAGATATCTATTTCAATTTTATTCTCTAACAAATACTTACATTTATTAAAATTTAACAAACAAAACAAGAATATTTAAATAAAATTGTTACATAATAAATACAAATCTCTTGAAATACTTGTTTTCCTAATCATTGTGCAAAAAATTTTAAACATCAATTATTTTAAAATAGAACAAGTACAAAAAATGTAAAGTACAAAATGATTAATCCTAATTCCAAAATCATTTAATATCCTACTACGACTCCAGTTTTTCCATAATTACCTTAAAAAAGAGTAAATAAACTGACTAAAATTATGCATACAACAATTAATATAAAATCATAAAAACACACACACACATATATATATATATATATATATATATATATATATATATAAAATTGCTAACATAGTTTTACTCACACACATATATATATAACATAGTTTTACTCACATATATATATATATATATATATATATATATATATATATATATATATATATATATATATATATATAATTGCTAACATAGTTTTACTCTTTATACAGTTAATTAAAAAATAAAAAATCTCAAATGTCTCTCCTCCATAATTCACCTATCCTATTCCTCTCTCCTCCGTATGTGTATCCCATTTCTCCCACCTCGCCAGCATGGGCATGGCACTGGCTGCAGCATCATCAACCCAAACTCCACTGTCTGGTCTGCCTGCATCAGCATCGTCTCCGTCATGTCATTAAAGATTAGTTCTCTGTTGCCACTCCTCAACGTGAAGATCGACGCCGCACTGTGTTGTGGGTCGCGCAGACGACTGTCAGTGCGGTGTTGGACCCAAATTCAGAGTCGCTCTGGTGGAGCACGCTGTTGCAGCGCGAAAAGTTTGTTAAGAGAGGATGGAGGTTCTGAGTTCATTGTCGTCGGTGGCATATCCAGTGTGCAGTGGGAAAGGATATGAATGAAAAAACGAAGAGGGGGTAGAAGCTTCTGACTGTTAAGAGTCGGAAGCGGCACAAACTGAGCAATGCCGGTGCGAAGGAAACGATTATGGGCAGCTATTGCACCCGCTGATTGCGGAGGTAAACCTGTGGGTGAAAGTAGAGAGTGAAAGTATAGGCTATGGCTTGTGAAGGAGCATAATATATAGAACACTTGAGAGATGAAAGAAGCAAGAACAATCAATGGTGAGTGCAAAATTTTGCTGCCAAATTGCAGGGATACTCACGAACTCACGGTGGATGCAGGTTGATGAAGACAAATAAAGTTGAAAATTTTGGATGAAACTTGAAAATGCGGTAACAGAGGAGAGAGATTTGATTGGGAGAGGAGAGAGGAAATAATTTTTTATTATAAAAGATTAAATAATTGAATGAATATAGTATCTTTAAATAAATAAATAAAAACAAAAAGTAATTGGTTCTTTTCCCAAACATTTTGGTGTGTAATCAAACTGTAAAAATGGGTTAATATATACGACAACATTAAAGTTATTTTAAAACTAACTTTTGGATGGAGCATTTGAAAATTTGTAGGAAATTCAAATATATAACATTTTAGTTGTTTTGATTTAAATTTTTTTTATGTTGTAAATATTTTGTTTGGATGAAATAATTTAATTTCTTATATTTTAATTTTCTTATTTGAATAAAGTAATTTAATTTTAATGAAATTTAATTTTTTTTATTTTAAATATTTATTTAAAATTAAAATTTCAATATTGAATAAAAATAAATATTATTCATTTTTTAAATAGTTAAATATTCAAAATAATTTTAATGCTAAACAATTTTGAATCTTACACAATATTCTTGTATTAATACAAAAAAAAAATAGATTAAAAAATACTACAAAATTAAAGATGAATGATATGTAATTCCTTTTTCAATCTAATTCCTTGTTAAAAAAAAATCAATTATGTAGTCTCGCAATAATTTTTTAAAATGTATTGGAATTAAACAATTACTTAATTTAAGAACAATTATCTCATAGAAAATGCAAACATTGATATTAATTTCATTATTCATAAGAGAAGAAAATACTTCAATCTATATCAAGACTTAAAATCATATATCATTCACATTGATGTCACTTCACTAATAATACTCAATCATCTACTAACTATTTTGCAAATTAAAGGATTCAAAACAAACAGTATAATCAAACAATCTTGGAAGAATCAATTTTTTTCTTACTTTGTAAGGATGTAACTCCTTTAGTCTTTGTTCACAATAACATGACACACAAGAAACAAAAATAATATAAGTCACGCCAAAAAAGACAAATAACTTAGTCTGACATATGATTCCATTCAATAAAAAATTAACTAAATATTATGCCAAGGAAACCATCATAAATAAGTAAAATAATCATAAATAAAAGGTTTACTATAGTGAAAATATCACTTCAACTAGGCATAAAAAAGACACAATTTTCTTATTTGAAAGTTGAAACTGAAGATGTAGAGAAGATGTTACTCACCAAGTTTCATTTTGCAAGATGTGTTAAAACATAATATGTCTTTTCATAAATTGGGAGGGCTTTCACAATAACTAATTACTTTGGATCGTCAGCTAACCATATAATAGTTAGTCCATTGTTGTCTATTAAGATCTAATATCAAAGGTGCCTCACATAACACTTCTTGAATATCTTCATCATTAACTTTATCATCCATTTTTTCTACCATTCGGTCAAAAGAGTTAGCCATTTCATCCAAAGAAGCTATTATTCCTTCTCTTTTCTCCAATCTTTCTCTGATGAGAATGTGTGTCCCATGAATTTCACTTCATTTGTTTTTCTACTCGTCGCTTCATCAGCGTCCATAGCAGTTTCAGCTCCATGACCAGTGACTCTATCTTTAGCACAAATTCACTATATCATCCCAATTTTGAAGCACCTTGAATTGAAACGGTTTAGCCAATTTATGCGACTAGAAAAAAAAGTCAAACCCAGTTTGCTTTGAGTAACAAATAGTAATATATAAAAGAATACTTCCAATGCAATATTCATTCCAAACATTTTCATTCTCAACTGTGATCATGTGCTTAGTGCCATCCCAATTAAACCCACTCTTGTCAAGGATGTCACTTACAATACCATACCATGATCTCTATAATTTGATATGGTTTTTGACATTCTCTGATGTGACATTAACATTGAAGTTTGTAGACAACACTAAGGTGACAACATTCAATGCTGACTTTTTCGAACCTTTGTCACCCTTGTTGCCCAAATTCCTTTGATCTCTTAATACATCAATCAATACACGTTCCATCTCCAAAGTCCATGTAAAATAACTTCTTGTTTCCTCTTTATTTTTTCCAAAAACTTTTCTTTTGCCCGTCATTTCTGCATTAGATGACTCCATTGAAGTTAATGTCACTTATTTAACCTGTACATAACAAGTATTAGATACAACCTACTTTATTAATTTGATTAGTCCACTACACAATCATAGAAAATATTTCAAGCAAATTTTTTATGCAATAGCAAAGTACATAAAAGTCTCCCATCAATAGTAAATTACAACAGTAACAAAGTACACAAAGTTTGTCTGCAATAGCAAATTACATATAAAAAAACTATCTCTAAGTAAAGTTTCTTCTAACTTGATAGTTAGCAAACATATTCATAGCTAACATATCTCAAATCTTATCCAGTCCTCAGTAGCTTGAATAATTTTGATATCATCTATGACATTATTTTGAACTCCTTCCCTTGACTGATGGACTAACTCTTCATCAACAACAAATAAGAATTCTAAGTCTTGAACTTCTAAAAGTTGATTAGTTTGTCGCTCGTCTCTTATGAAATTGTGTAACACAAAACAAACATTGATAATTCTTATTTATGTCTTTATATAAAAAAATGAAGGAGTTCTTAATATACTCTATCTTTTTTTCAAGATCCCAAACAACCTTTCTATTGCATTTCGTGCACTTACTTGACAGAGATTAAATAACTCCTTGTAACCTTGAGAGGTGTTTCCAATCCACTCATTAAGATGATATCTAGTCCCTCGATATGGTGCTAAAAATCCTGGACCATTAGTATATCTTGCATCCACAAGAAAAGACTTACCTACAATGTTTACAATAAAAATCATAGGCTTAAAGTAGACAAAAAAAAACTATTTCCAAGAGATATTACCAATTGGAATTTCAAGTTTGTTTTAACGATATAATGCATCTCGTAATACCTGAGAATTTCCTACAGACTCTTCCCACCCAGGTAACACATAAATAAACCTTAGATCCGGACCACAAGCGGCTAACACATTTGTAGAGACATCACCCTTTCTATTACGATATATAGGTCTCTCATCTGGAGAAACTGTAACTGGAATATGTGTCCCATCAAGTGCTCCAATGCATTTCTACAAACATGACAATTTTTTTTAGATTCTAAGAAAATTTTATAATTAACTAATCTCTCATAACAATTGATAAACTTACCTCAAACCATCTCCACTTGTTTGCTTTCGCACCTTCTAAACTACAAGATTGAAAAATCAAATAGTCTTTGCTCATTTTCATTACCACTCTCAAGACATCGTTGAATTGTCTACTTATGGTTTCTTTAGATCTACAATAACTAAATTGTACTACCTTGTACTTTAGGTTGTGAGCAAGGATATGTAAAAACATTACTACTGCTTTAGTTGTTGGAACATTTCTTGTCCTTACTAATCCACCCCTCTCGTAAAATTCTACATAGGTTAAAAAATGCACTTTTACTAAGCCTCAGTTGTTCAATGCAATCTTTCTATGTCCCTCTATAAAGACGATTAAGGAAGCTACAACGTTCCAATTCCCAATTACGGGTTGGTTACTTAACAAAATAATTATTATGATACCATGTCACTACACCAATGACCGTATGAACAACACAAGCATCAACTAATAAGATTATCTTCTTATACTTTTCTCTTCTACATTTTCTTGAAGTAATTACAATGCCAACTATGCTACGATCCATTTATTCTCAATCCAAACTGCATGATAATGATATAAGATAATTTGTGCATATACTGTTTTGAGATTTAAAACAAATATCTTCTTACAATATACACATACCAATACTAGCATTGCATGTGAATAAGTATGTCACATACTTTTGGAGACCGGACATAATTACAAAAGAACTTCATAAGAAGCAATGCTAGAATAACTAGTTTTGGCATATTCACCAAGATAGTATAACTACTGCAAATAAGGTAGAATACAAATAATCAGTCCAAATCCTCTATCAAAACACAAGGTAAGAGATGTAAAACATCCAATTGCATTTTCCAGAGTTATATTACAGTTTTGGACAGATAAATCCAACAGTAGTATCCTATATTAAACAATCTAATGTCGTTATATGATCAAAAAATTAAAAGGCAATAATAGTCTATGTTGGGGAGTGAAAGAACTTTTCAAGTGCCAAAAAAGTCTTTAAATAGAATATTATCTCAATATTAGGAGTTTCTATCACTGAAAAATAATTGAGATTCCATTGTCCATCTAATGTTTCCAACATCCTATCTATTACATCCAAGAGTAAACAAAAAGTACCAGTAGAAAGAAGAGTTTGATAGAGAGAATCAAAGGGTCTTTGGTTCGTTGAGTTTTGACAATCTTTACAATTTAGTAAAGAAATAAAAAAATTAGTGAGAATTGTTATAATAACATGACCTAGAAATAAAATATTTTTTTAAAACTTGCATGTGACACAGTGTAAGTTGGAGTCTCCCATCTCCTTTAAATGATGTAAATAAAAGAGTAGACCCAAATTGAAATCTTTACAAATTACATACTATTGGAAATATAATTCCTTATATGTCATCAATGAAAACAACTCCAAATTTGCTAGCCTAAATTGGAGCCTTGATTTCTATGAAGATATATAAATCTAGGATTCCCAATCAGCAACCAAAATCACATATCAGAAACACCATAAAAAAGAATGTCTATTAAAATGTCAAAAATGACTAAGAGGCCCCTCCCAAAATAAGATAGAGTAATTTACAACAATTGTCTCTCACCATAATATAATGATACTGTTTCAACTCATAGAATGAATTAAAAAGTACACTCTCAAAGACCCCAGGGTTAAGTTTCCAAGCATAAGCTTACAAGAGTATTTAGGCAAAGTAGGCATAAAAAATTTGTTGTTCAATTTCCAAAGCCAAAAAACAAATAACTGTTCCAATATCTGAAATTTCAGTCTGAGATAATTCCTTACCGGCTTGATCAAAGATAATTCCTCCAGTTGCTCCAATTGACATTCCCCTGTATTTATATATTTATAATTAAGAAATATTGTAACATAATCAATTTGTTTAACCAGTTGCAACGCATTTGCTTAGTGTAGCAGAAATAGCTCTTAACATTGGATTTCCAACAGTATCAGCTCTTAACATTTGCTTAGTGTAGCAGAAACGCATTTGTTTAATGTATTTTTATAATACTGATCAGATCCAATTAATATTCTACTTTCAACTGAATGAATCCAGCAAAAGTGTTGGAAATGAGCCATTTGCTATAATAAGAAATACTCATATTGTATGCACATGTTCACACACTGTCTAATCACTACCATGATAATGTAACCCCTCATTAGTAAGAATACTCAGAAGAGCAACATTTACAAAAGTGAGGCCAAGTAGAAGCTTTAACTTTAATATAGCACTTATCCTATATGAAACCCATCCTGTCTTAAGGCAATGATGCCCTGTATTTGGGCATCTGAAATTAATTCCAATTTCCAGAAACTGCATCTCTTTCCAAACAACATGGTGCTGATAAGTTTTAGAAGAGCCATAAACTAATGCAACCAAATCTTTATATATATATATATATACTCTGGTTCTTTTGGTTAGTTGGCGAATGCATCAAATGGTCAGTTTAAGAACCACAAAGAAGATTTGCCTGCCTATGTTCCAGAAAGTATTGGTGGGTTATTTCTTTCACTCTTGCTAGCTTGTTAGATTTCTTGTCTATAGTTATTCATTCCTAAATTACTTAAAATGCATTTAGGGGCTAATGTTGAGCATGAGGCCACTAAAGATGGTAAATATGATGATTCACATAGAGAAGATGAATCAGAAACTTTATCTGATATTGATGATGAAGAAGTTGATGATTTGTACATTCATGATGAGGAGGGGAAGCATATCAAGAAGATGTTGTGGGAAATAGCAAATAGGGAGTATCTTGAGGTACAAATAATTTTATCTACTATTTTCTTTTTAATAGTGCTTGATCAAGTTGTCTATTAGGTTTTTTTTTCCCACTATCTATCGTGATTAGAAGTTCAAATTCAAAACTGGGTGCTTGTACTTTTGTTTGTTCCTGGTTTTATGTTTAATTTTAGGCTTATTTGGGAGGTTAATCTGAACAGGATCTCACTCAAGCTTTTTTTTTTTTAGGAGCAGGCAGCCAAGGAAGCAGCTGCAGCAGCTAACAAGAAAGCTTTTGAGGCAAAATTTGAAAACTGTTCGGAGGATATACTAGCGGCAAGAGACTTTGCTGCATCTTCTACTGAAGCCGTGGCAAAATCCAGATAGGTACTTTCTGAATCTTGTGAGGTTCTATGTGTGAAATTAGACCACAAGTAACTTATGATAAATATTTCATTAAATTCACTAGGATTCAAAGCAGGATACGAACAAAGCACAAATTGAATCAGGCTTTTACTTTCTAGGTCTTTGAGAAGTAAAAAATCCAACAACAACAAAGGACAATGAGCAAGAAATCAATGAAACCCTATCAAGTCAAAAACAAAACCAATGAAATAAAAAAACTAAATAAAAAAAATCACAAATTAACGAAATAAAAAATGAAACCCTAGGTAAAAAGACCCCATGTGAGAGTTTTGTGAAAAATGAAACCAACCTTGTATGATCTGTTGGACAATGGCAAACTGAAGCCACAATTGTTTCATTGTGATGTCCCACATCGAAAATATAATATTCCTTTTCTTTATTCCCAAATTTCCTAACTGATTTTAATCAGTTTTGATTGTTATTCTTTTAACAAATATTTCCTTTTATTTAATGCTCTTGATTAGCTATAAACCAAATAGCATAACCTCCACTTTATTAGCAATTCTCTAACGGTCAATTTGTTAAATGTGTAGCTAATAATAATGATTTGTGGACAGGAAAAGAAAAAGACGTTTTTCATTGTTTTGCTATTAAAAGAGGACTGTCATAGTCTTGCAAGGGCAGAAAATAATTTTCAATTCTTTTCTTATTATCTACTTCTAAAATTCTGGGCAATTGTTCTGTGATTTCCATAGCCTAAGGCCACGAGTGCACGTGTTCATAGGCTCGTTGTGTTAACCTTGGGGAGCAGTCGGCAAACTAGATTGCATCAAGGTCTAGCCGAATTTTGCTTTCAAGGCAGTGATTTTTCACGGCACAACAAATCTCCAATCTGTGTTATATTTTCTGTTTTGTACTTCTGACTTCTAGTTTTTTCCAACAATTTTGAAAGCAAAATTTTATTTTTTCCTTGCATCAAGTACTAAACAGAAATGGCTGGAAGTCTATCAAAAATCATTCCGGATATGTCGAAAATAGAACCTCTAGACGGCTCAAATTATAAGAGATGGTCTAAAAAACTGTTGATTTTGTTTGAAGCCTTAGAGGTTGATTATGTGCTATTTGAAGATCCTCCCGCTGATGTCAACGCTTCTGAATCATCTACTCCTGAAACTCCTGCCACCCCTGTCGTCACACCGCTTCCTGCAGAAACCAAGAAAGCTGACGAAAAAGCAAAGAAGAAATATGAAAAGGACAACAAAACTGCTAGAGGTCATCTGCTAACTCATATGGCAGATAATCTGTTTGATCTTTTCATTAATCAAAAGTCTGCGAAAACAATATGGGACACTCTGCTGAAACGTTACGGCGATGACGATGCTGGAAGAAAGAAATATGTGGTAGGAAATTGGCTGCGTTTCCAAATGATGGATGACAAACCAATCATGGAGCAGATTCATGAGTATGAGAATCTAGTTGGTGATATACTAAATGAAGGAATGAAGATGTGTGAGATATTGCAGGCTAATGTGCTTCTAGAAAAATTTCCACCTTCGTGGAGTGACTACCGCAACCAACTGAAACACAAGAAGAGGGACTTGTCACTTCAAGAATTAATAAATCATATGAAGACAGAGGAGGCCAACCGACTTAAAGATAAGCATGTTTTACATTCTGTAAATTCAGTTAATGCTAATGTTGTTGAGTTTGCTGATCAACACAGGTCAAAAGGAAAAGAAAAACGATTTCAGAAAAAAGGACAAAAGAAAACACACACTAATATCAACAAAGGTGATAACAAGATTCAGAAAAGAAAGGGTGAGTGCTATGTTTGTGGCAAAACAGGTCATAAAGCTTATGAGTGCAAACTGAGGAAGGGACAACAATCTAACAACTCGAAACCTGCTGCACCACATGCTCCTCAAGCACATCTAGCAGAAAATGAAGAAGTGATAGCTGCTGTGGTAGTGGAGGCAAACATGGTCGACAACAAGGTGGACTGGATTCTAGATACCGGTGCTTCTAAATACTTATGCGCCAACAAAGAGCTTTTTCACCAGAGTGAGGATGCTGATGACGGAGAATGTGTTTTCATGGGAAATTCAGCTACAGCTGGAGTGCTTGGTAAAGGAAAGATTCTCCTTAAACTTACTTCGAGAAAAACATTATCTTTGAGTGATGTTTTGTATGTTCCCTCTCTGCGTAGGAACCTAATTTCTGGTAGTTGTCTAAATAGAGCTGGATTAAAATTGGTTTTTGAAGCTGACAAAGTAGTAATAACTAAAAATGGGAACTTTGTGGGGAAGGGATATTTAGCTGATGGTTTATTTGTATTGAACACCATTCCTAACACATCTAATGCTATATCATCTGTTGGTTCTGTTTACATTGCTGAGTATGTTAATTTGTGGCATGGTAGACTAGGACATGTGAATGTGAATTCTATCAAGAAGCTTAGAAATATGAATCTAATTAATGTGCTAGATATAAATAACTTTTCTAAGTGTCCTATATGTGAGGAAGCTAAGTATGCAAAGAAGCCTTTTAAACCTGTCAAAAATAGAACTACGGAACTGCTTGAATTAATTCACACGGATTTGGCTGACTTCAAAAACACAGTAAGTAGAGGAGGTAAAGCATATTTTATTACTTTTATAGATGATTTTTCTAGATATGCCAAAGTTTATCTTCTAAGGACAAAAGATGAGGCTGAAGAAATGTTTTTAAAATATAAGGCAGAAGTTGAAAACCAATTAGATCGTAAAATTAAAAGACTTAGGTCTGATAGGGGTGGTGAATATGGAACTATTTTTCTTAAGATTTTTTGTGAAAAGAATGGGATTATCCATGAAACTAGTGCCCCTTATACTCCTCAACAAAATGGCATAGCGGAAAGGAAAAATAGAACAATTAAAGAAATGATGAACGCTATGTTATTAAGTTCTGGTATGTCTACCCAAATGTGGGGGGAAGCCATTTTGTCGGCCTGTTATATACTAAATAGAGTTCCCCATAAACGACTAGATAAAACTCCCTATGAATTATGGAAAGGATTTGCGCCAAATTTAAATTTTTTAAAAGTATGGGGATGTCTTGCTAAGGTAGCTCTACCAGATTTCAAGAGGACTAATGTAGGTACCAAAACTTTTGATTGTGTGTTTATTGGATATGCTCAAAATAGTGCTGCTTATAGGTTCTTGCGTTTGAATGATAATTCTATTTGTGAATCTAGAAATGCAGAATTTTTTGAACAAGAATTTCCTTTAACAAAACATGTTAATGAATTGATTTCTTCTTGTAATACTACTTCAGTGCCTTTACATTTGCGTACTTCTTCCTCTGTAACAAATGAACAAGTTAATGAACCTAGAAGAAGTAAAAGGAAGAGAATAGAAAGTAGTTTTGGACCAGATTTTGTTACTGCCTTCGTGGTTGAAAACAATGATGTCGATAAAATAAATGATGTTTTTGTATCTACTTTTCTCATTGAGGAAGATCCTAAAAATTATAATGAGGCTGTAACTTCCATTGATGCCAACTTTTGGAAAGAGGCAATTAATAGTGAATTAGATTCTATCATGTCTAATCATACTTGGGATTTAGTTGACTTACCTAAGGGAAGTAAACCAATTAGATGCAAATGGATTTTTAGAAAGAAATTAAGAACTGATGGAACCATTGATAAATTTAAGGCTAGATTAGTAGTTGTTGGTTACACACAAAAGAAAGAAATTGACTATTTTGATACATATTCTCCTGTTACTAAAATTTCCACAATTCGTTCTCTTGTTGCTTTAGCTGCTATTCATGGACTTATAGTGCATCAAATGGATGTAAAGACAGCTTTTCTTAATGGTGACTTGAGAGAGGAAATTTATGTGGAACAACCTGAGGGCTATGTGATTCAAGGTCAAGAGAACAAAGTGTGTAAGTTGAGAAAATCATTATATGGCCTTAAACAGGCTCCCAAACAATGGTATGAAAAATTTGACCAAACTTTGGTAAGTGATGGTTATATTGTGAATTCATCTGGCACTTGTGTTTACTCTAAATTGTTTGGACAAGAATGTGTGATAATATGTTTATATGTTGATGAAATGTTAATTTTCGGTACTAATGTGACTGTAGTGGAAAAGACCAAATTATTCTTATCTTCTCATTTTGATATGAAAGATCTAGGAAAAGCTGATGTGATTCTTGGAGTTAAAATGAGAAAAAGTGATAATGGTTTTTCCTTGTGTCAGTCACATTATATTGAAAAGATACTTAAAAATTTAACTGTTATGATGAATTACCTGTGAGAACTCCCTATGATCCTAGCATACATCTTAAGAAAAACAATGGTTCTAGTGTTTCACAAACTGAATATGCTAAAATCATAGGGAGTGTTATGTTTCTCATGAATTGTACTAGACCTGACATAGCATATGCTGTGAGTAGACTAAGCAGATATACTCACAATCCAGGTAATGAACATTGGACTGCACTTTGTCGCTTACTCAGGTATCTTAAAGGTACTATGGATTGGTGTTTGCATTTTTATAAATTTCCTGCTGTGTTAGAAGGATTTTGTGATGCAAATTGGGTTACTGATAATGATGAAGTAAGTTCCACTAGTGGATATGTTTTTACTTTAGGTGGAGGTGCCATATCATGGAAGTCTTCCAAGCAAACTTGTATAGCACGTTCAACTATGGAATCAGAATTTATTGCTCTTGATTTAGCAGGTCAAGAAGTTGAATGGTTGAGAAACTTGTTGGCAGATGTGCCATTGTGGGGGAAACGGTCTATACCAGTTTCTCTTCATTGTGACTCTGAAGTAGCTATTGGAATTGCTAAGAACAATGTTTATAATGGAAAAAGGAGACACATATGCATTAGACACAGTTCAGTCAAAGAATTGTTAAAAAATGGTGTGATCTCATTACAGTTTGTTAGATCAGAGAACAACTTGGCAGATCCGTTCACTAAAGGTCTAACAAAGAAAGTTGTACTTGAATCGTCGAGGGGGATGGGGCTTAAGCCTTTGTGTTGAGGAAAGTATGGTGGATACCATCAATGGTCAAACGAAACCATATGATTACTCTATTGTATTACATTTCTCATCTCCATGACATGTGGTAATACATTGTGGATAGGTTGAACTTTCAGTTCTTAATGAGTGCATAGCCTTAATTATTAGGTGGTCCATATGAATTGGACTTGATGGACTCACCGCTTGTTATTTTGAAAGATGAGAATTTTTTGCTCTTAATGAATCCATAGCCTCTTTGGTGGTGCTTTTGAGACGCACTTGATGGATTCAACTTCGTGAGAGTGAAGGTGGGCCGCCTTCTATGAAAGAATTAGGCTTTCTTTCTAGAGCTCTCATTAGTATCCAAGGTGTGCGCATGGCCATTAAAAGCGCTGGTTTGTAATATCGCGGAAATCACAAATATTAGAGAAATACATGTGTTGTAAGGGTCTCATTTGAAAACTTGGTAGTTCAAGAGTAATTCACTACCTAGACACAATTGTTGCCTTACTTCACTATGTATCAATTCAATCATTATGATATTGATACTTAAATGTTACTCTCTCTTTTGCCCAAAAATTGCTCTTTTTTTTTTTAACTCCAGCTTTACCATTGGTGGGGGATTGTTGGACAATGGCAAACTGAAGCCACAATTGTTTCATTGTGATGTCCCACATCGGAAATATAATATTCCTTTTCTTTATTCCCAAATTTCCTAACTGATTTTAATCAGTTTTGATTGTTATTCTTTTAACAAATATTTTCTTTTATTTAATGCTCTTGATTAGCTATAAACCAAATAGCATAACCTCCACTTTATTAGCAATTCTCTAACGGTCAATTTGTTAAATGTGTAGCTAATAATAATGATTTGTGGACAGGAAAAGAAAAAGACGTTTTTCATTGTTTTGCTATTAAAAGAGGACTGTCATAGTCTTGCAAGGGCAGAAAATAATTTTCAATTCTTTTCTTATTATCTACTTCTAAAATTCTGGGCAATTGTTCTGTGATTTCCATAGCCTAAGGCCACGAGTGCACGTGTTCATAGGCTCGTTGTGTTAACCTTGGGGAGCAGTCGGCAAACTAGATTGCATCAAGGTCTAGCCGAATTTTGCTTTCAAGGCAGTGATTTTTCACGGCACAACAAACCTCCAATCTGTGTTATATTTTCTGTTTTGTACTTCTGACTTCTAGTTTTTTCCAACATGATCCACTGTGAGAGAGTTGTCACCACCGTGAGAGAGCGAGAGCCTCTCTAAATCGCAAGGAAGCGAGGGCGTGTGGGATGAGAATGAGTAAGTGTGGCTTGAGACTTGAAAGGAGTGAGCAATATCTGTATAGAGGAAAGACTGAGAGAGCGAGGAATAAGTGTGTGTGGAGGAATTGAAATCCTTTAATTTTTATGAGAATTTGAAATTATTCATTCTCTTTGATCAAAATTTCCTGTTAAAATGATAGATATTCAATTTCCCTTTAAATTATTATCCAAATGCTAAATTTAAAATGACAAATATTCAATGTCCCATTTAAAATGAATTACTCTGTTAAAAGTATCCATCCAAACACAATGTAAAAGAGTTATTTATTATTTTAATTTTTCATTTGTTTAAAATTTAATGGTTAAGATTAACTACTTATTACAACTGATAGATTTTAAAAAAATGAGGAGAATGAAAAGTAATTCTAAAATTATTCTCGGAATAACTTGATCCCTCCCTTTGTCTCTCTCTTTATTTATATATATATATATATATATATATATATATATATATATATATATATATATATATATAAATGTCAACAAATCATATGACTTTTTAACTAATCACATGACATTAAATCTTTATTGTTCATATGATTGGTATAAGATCCATATTTACTTTTCTTACTCTTATATAAGATTCATTCTTCTAATATGTGTGTGTGATCACTTAAAAAGTCACGTGACTTTTTAACATTAAATCTTAATTTTTCATGTATGATTATATGGTTCAAATTTAATCCAATCATAAGATATTTTCTCTCATAAGATATGCATATGTATGTATATGGAATTTGCTAACTTACTCTCATTTGTTTTTTTAGAAAGGGTTAGGGTGTGTTTGGTTTGCATTTTCATTTTCTGTTTACATTTTCTGAAAACTGTTTTCATTTTTGAAAGATTAAAATTCTGAAAACATGTTTGGTTTGACTTCTTGTTTTCTGTTTTCATGAAATAAAAATATTGAAAATTTATGATATACTGACTTCTTGTCTTTTTGTATTTTTAGATTTGCTTAAAATTACATTCATTGCCACCGCAATTTCATTTTACCCAAAATGAGGTTTTTGTTCTCAACTGAAAACACTGAAAATGAGAATTTATTGTTTTCATTTTCTGGTTGTTTCTTGTTTTCATTTTCACTGAAAATGTTTTCAGAAATTCAACCAAACACATTTTCATCATTGTTTTCTATTTTCAGTGAAAATGAAAACAGAAAACAACCAAACCAAACACCCCCTTAGTTAGCAATCTACACCTCTTCTTTTGGACAAAAAAACCAATTCTTTTTTTAAAGAATAATTTAAAGTGAAGGGTACTGGAGTAATTTTATCTACAAATCACATTCTCTCTCAACAATCAAGTCCAATTAATTCCTAATTCCTAATTACTTAATTTATCTTTTCCTTAATTCCAAAATTTTTGCCTCCCATCAGAGGCATGGAAAACAAATCACTGTAGAACAATGTTGCATTACAAAATATTATTTGATTCCAAAGTTTAAATTCGTAAATTTGTTGATCCCATAATACCTTCTCGAGCATTAGTTCATATTTCCATTCCATGATTCATGCAAATACTTTCAACTGCAAGGCACATAAACGAAATGATTTGGAATTAAGGAAAAGATAAGTAATTCCATCATAGTTATGTTGCTACTTGCACCCATAGACTTAAAGAGAGAAATTTGGAACCAAGGCTTTGATCAAAATAATAAATTATTATGGTTCATTGGTTTGAGAAAAAATAAGAGTATTTATTTGGACACTACAATGGAAATGTGTTGAATCAAGAATAGACCCTAAGTGTCTTTATTATGGACAGTTCATTCGGTCTCCAATTATGAAAGATTAGCCGATACAATAGGCCTATGAAGCACAGGGACGCCTGCTAGGTGGCATCCCCCATTTTCCGGTACTGCAGACAGGTACGACAAGGGGATGGCCTGGGGACGGTGTTGACTTCTTGGGTATGGTTGACTAAGACGGGGATGGCGATGGCCTTTCGTGGGGATGTATTGGGGACGACGGTGGCCTACACAGGCGTCGCAACAGTCCAATTTTTTTTTTAAAAAGGAAAAACATAAATTTAAATTAGGGGTTTCGAGAAATGCTTACTGCTTCAGTGCAGTCGATTTCACTTCCTCTCTCCTCTCTTTCACTCTCTCAAACCACCACCACCACCCGATTGCAGACCTTCCGTGCGCTGGTGGAGGGCGCGGATCGGAAGTTCGACTGTGAGCGCGACGTGTCGGCGTACGACAGCGGCACGAGCCAATATTAGCAGGAGAACCATGCTCTAGAAGGTTGTGTGGCGAAGACATATGGCATGCACGAGCAGGAGAACCGCACACGCGAAGCTGGTGAAGTGCGGGTTGACACGGTGGGAACATAGCGAGACCGAACCACCAACTAGGTCTAGGTTTGCTTTCTCTCTCTCTCTCTCTCTCTCTCTACCTTGGTTCGAAATGACCTAGCATATTGAGGAATTGACAGTTATCAAAATGACAATCTTTAAAATGAATAATTCGGGAGTCATCCATTGACATGATCTAGAAACAAGGTACAATCATATAATAGAAGAAAATAAAGGAGTGATACATAAAGCAAGAAAATAACATGATAATAAATACCCAAAAATTTGTTCATATGACAATAGAGTAGAATAAAGGAATAATATGCTAGGGTTGCTACTTATTTCTCATGCTTTTTTTTTAAAAAAAAATTCAGTTATTTTAAATAATAAAAAATATTAAAAAATTTATCATTTCCTAGCCGTACCCATATCTTGAAATTTCTAGATTTTTCGTCTCCCGTCCCCGTACACGTATATGTTTCCATCCCTGTTTTGGTGCATCCTAGTAATAGGCATTGCAATATGAAGAGTTTTAATTGGAGAAATAAAGGAAACATGCTCACACATGTAAAATCAGAAAAAACATCCCATGAATATTTTACCATAATAGTATTGAAGAATCAATGCATGGAATTTTGATGGATATTTGAGAATATGGTTTGTAGATAAAATTACTTGAGTATTCTTCAATTTAAATTATTCTTTAAAAAAAGTGGTTTTTTATGTAAAAAAAAAAGATGTTGATTGCCAATTTACTTCTTCTAGTTAAGAAGCCTCCCTCTATATATATTCTTTCATCCACATCCTCCAAGTATATATAAATTCTTTTCAGTATTTAAAACTGGAATCCAAAAATTGACACATCTTGCTTTTTGAGGCAATACTATTAGGACACGTGCATCTCTTTAATTGGCCTTGTTGATTTGAGAAAAGGGAAAACAAAACAATGAGAAAGGTTTTTGTTTGGTCCAACAATGAGAAGGATATGACGACAATAATTCAACACTAGCATAGGGCTTGGCTTTGATTATGAGTAGTTGTGATCAACGATGAAATCTTTGTACATATTTGTGATCGTACAAAAACAAAATCGCAGATACGTTGCACAAAAGCATTTATTTTACCCAAAGTTTTCCAAACTGCTGACCAAACACAATATAATTGCATACTGCATCTACGGGACTAGATAACAATCCATTTTTCTCGCAGTGTTCATTCTTTGACAATTGTTCAAAATTACTCCAAGATTCAACAAATTCATTAGAAAACTTTCTTTGAATCTTTGTCCATATTTAGTACAATAATAGAGCTTCTTCAGACTTCCGAATGCCTCATTGCATTGATATATAGCCAGCTAGCCTTTTATATGGTTAATGATTATCATGTCTCTGCTTTTCATCTTCATTTTATTTTTTTTATCTTTCTTTGATCAAATTATTTATCACATTGTGCTATTTTTTTTTATCTCTCTTCTTTCTAGACTATACATCATAACATTATACATGACTTTTTTTTTAATTGCGTTACTTAAATTTTCTCCTTTGGTGGCTGTGCTCTTCGGTTGTGTGGATCATATGCAAAGGTGTTTTTTACAATGTGTACATTTCTAGCGTGATATAAACAACCCTTGTTGTTCCTATCTAAGAATCGAAAAGTAATCGGAAAAAAACATAAAAAAGTATTAAATATTTATTCTGTTTAATAATTAAGAGGATCAATAAAAATTGTTCAGGGAGTTTAAAGTTATTCTTCTTTAATTGAAATTAATGTTACAGTTTTATAGATACTAAAACTAAGCATTTGAAACTTATCTTGTTTTCTCTTTTTATTTTCTGAGGGGGAAATAAAAAAAAGGAAACCAAGACAAACTAAGACCTATCAGTATGGATGCATATAGAGTCAACTAACAGACAAGCGCTAAACTGGCTAGGGCAAACATCCCAAATCATAAAAGAGACATCAGAAGAAGATCCACGTTTAGCCAACCAATCCACACATTGATTGCCTTCACGATAGGTATGCTGAAGAGGAGCAACCCAATTCCGACGAAGCAGCTGACGAATGCTGGTGATGATCGTAGACAAGGGGTGAAAAGCAATAGAACCCTACTTTATGAGGTTAATGGCGAATAGGGAGTTTGGCTCACAAACTAAAAGTATGTGACGTTTCTCCCAAGCCAGAGGAATATATACCATGATAGATAGCAAATAACTCGGCATTGAGGTTGGAAGTTACACAATAAGAACCCGAGAAACCCACAACCCATTGACCGAAATTATCTCTAATAAGGCCGCCAAAACCGAAAGCTCCTGGATTATTATGAAAGCTGCCATCCACATTCAACTTTAGAAAAAGATGTCGGGGAAGGAACCACTGAACCTGAATAGGCTCCCTGCGCCCACTGATCACTTCATTAGCTTTGATGTAGTTGCATGAAGAAGTTGAATCAGGCTTACGGGTAACCAGTATAAACCTGAATTCTGCTTGAAGATCTCCAAGTTGCGTTGCCTCGATATCATCCAAATGTTAACCGCAAATAAAGTTCCATGTCCGCTTTGACTATTATCACGTAACCAGGCATCAGTATCCACACCATTGTGATGAACTTTGAGCTAAAATCCAAGCATTGTCCATATTCTGGGCACCTTGGGACAATCATAAAGAAGATGAGTGATTGTTTCTGGACTTGTACCACATCTGCTACACATGAAATCACCTGCAACATGACGAGAAAATCTAAAAAAGGAAGTGGGTAGCTTCCCATGGAAGGAAAGCCATATGAAGTGTTTGATGTTTTTAGGGATAGGTAAATGCCCGATCCAGGACCAGCCTTCAGTACGAGTATTAAGGATAATGATAGGCCAGAGGCTATGGATTTGGGAGGCAGCAGAGAGAGGCCCAAAAGAAGAATCAATCCACCCAAACACATGAAGGATTATTTTTGAGAAAGTTGCGAGCAAGCTAGGAATTCTTTTATAGGAATAATGTGTTGGCACGTTAGTAGTGGTTAGAACCCATAGAAGAATATCTTGTCTGATATTCTGTTATAACTTGGTAGTGCATTCTGTTATTTTCTATTTTTGATCTTTGTCCTTTTGCCCTCATGTATGCTATATATGTAACCTCTGGGCGTGTTGAATGATATAAGAAAATTATCAAATCTTCTCTCCTAGTGTCGGGAGACTCCATAGTCCTCGAACTCTAAGGATAATTTCCATTGCCTAACATCTTGGTGCTTCCATTTCATGGTGGAATCCACACATTCCAAGTCCAATATGGACCGCATCGAGGACGCCATCGCCAAACTCACCTCCACGCAGCTTTATCTCACGGCGACTTAAAACTCCATGTCCACCAAGCTGGACAACCTACTTCAAAAGATGGCGCAACTTGAAACCAGTCAGCATTCTCCAACCTCGTCAACCATGAAACAACACACCGTCATACCTTTATCGAACTCGTGTCACATGAAATTAGAGGTTCCTCACTTAGATGGGTCGAATCCATTAGGGTGGATCTTCAAGATCACTCAGTTTTATGAGTATTATGCCACACCAGATCTGGAATGCCTTATCATTGCTTCATTTTATATGGAGGGCCCTGCCTTGGCGTGGTATCAATGGATGCTGTGTAATGGACAAATTTCTTCATGCCCTGGTCTTCTGCAGGCACTAGAGGCTCGTTTTGCTCCATCACAGTATGAAGACCCTACTAGAACCCTATTCAAGCTCATCCAACACAGGATGGTCAATGAGTATTTGTCGAAATTTGAAACTCTAGCGAACTGTATTGTTGGCCTACTTTCTCCTTTTTTTGCTCAGTTGTTTTATTTCAAGGTTAGCCCCAAAAATACGCTCAGAGGTTCAAGCATTCCAACCCCTAACATTAATCCAAGCAGCGGCTTTTGCTCGTCTTTAGGAGGAAAAGTTTGCGAACTCTCACCAGTTGCTTCGTTGAAAGTCCACCACCATTGTTCAGACAAGACCACTTTCTTCACAGTTTCCACCACCAGTGCCTGCACCTACCTTGTTACCAGCACAGCTGAAAACCTCCCAAGTACCCTTCAAAAGATTGTCACCGGAAGAGCTAGCAATTCGCCGGGATAAGGGCATGTGCTTTAATTGTGATCAGAAATTCAGTCGCGGCCATAAATGTTCCTCGAAACTTTTTCTGTTAATCGTCAATGAAGGTGACATTCCACCGGATGACCTCCTTCTGACAGATTGGATTCACGAAAAGGTAGAGGCGGATGCTCAATCACCAGCCCAAATCAGCCTTCATGCTCTTTCGAACCATATTACCCCAGAAACCTTACGCATCTTGGGTCGTATCTCTAATCATCAGGTGTGGATATTAATTGATGGGGGTAGTACCCACAATTTTATCCAAGAGCATTTGGTCACGGATTTAGGCCTTCCCACTCAACCCACACAATCGTTACGGGTCATGGTGGGTAATGGACACGGGTTCATGGTTGATTTCTGTCCTTCCGTTATGTGGAGCAAACCTTGTCCTCGGCGTCGAGTAGTTAAAATCTCTGGGTCCTGTCCTCACGAATTATAATGACCTAACCATATGAAGTTCTTGCACGTCGGCCGGGTAATTGAGTTGAAGGGCAACCGCGACAGCGGCTAGTGAGTTTTTTCACCTTTGAATTGGCCAACTGAAGGGCAACACACTCTAGAAATATGGGCCCTGATCCAGAAATTTGACAACCTATTTCAGACTTCAACGTCCTTACCATCAACCCGAAATACTAATCATGCCATTAACCTTCATCCTAACTCAAATTCGGTAAATGTCCATCCATATAGATACTCGTACTTTCAAAAGCAAGAAATCGAAACACAAGTGGAATCCATGTTGAAGAATGGAATTATTCGACCCATTATAAGCCTATTTTCTTCCCCTATCCTGTTAGTGAAGAAACACGACGGGTCTTGGCGATTTTGCATGGATTACCGAGTTGTTAATACCATTGTGGTTATGGATCAATTTCTGATCCTAACCGTGGATGAATTACTTGATGAGCTGGGCGGCGCTAGATGGTTCTCGAAATTGAATTTGTTGTAGGGATACCACCATATTTTAATGAAAGAGGAGGATGTTAGCAAGAATTCTTTCGGACACACCAAGGGTAGTATGAGTTTCGCGTGATGCCTTTTGGATTGTGTACTGCACCTTCATCGTTTCAAGTGACCATGAATGAGACCTTCAAATCATATTTGTGTAAATTCGTTATCGTCTTCTTCAACGACATTTTAATTTACAGCAAAACCTTGGAAGATCACTTGCCACATCTAGACCAAACATTCCAAGTGTTAGAGGAAGGAAAATTCTTCCTAAAAATGTCCAAGTGTTCTTTCGCTCAACAAAAAAAATGAATACTTAGGACACCTAGTATTGGAGCAAGGAGTGAAACCATTCAATGAGAAGGTTCTACCAATCCAACAGTGACAAGTTCCATGATCTTTCAAGGCTCTGAGAGGTTTCTTGGGACTCACAGGTTTTTATTGTTGGTTTATCAAAGGGTATGCGTCAATCATAACACCCTTAACTCAGTTGCTAATGAAACCTCATCTCGAATGGCCTTTGGACATAGAACACTTTCCAACAATTGAAGGATGTCGCGAGTTCAACATTGGTTCTATGTCTACATGATTTCTTTTTGCCTTTCATATTGGAGACTAATGCATCTAGAGTGAGCATGGGAGTTGTTCTATCTCAGCAAGGACATCCAATTGCTTTCTTCAGCAAACCATTATGTCCCAAGCTCTGTAATGCGTTAGCCTATTTTCAGGAACTTGTTGTCGTCACAACGACTGTCAAAAAATGGCGGTAGTATCTGTTGGGTCATTCTTTCATCATTCTGACCGACCACCATAGCCTTAAAGAACTTATAAGCCAAGTTATTTAGACACCGAAGCAACAAATGTATTTATCAAGACTAATTGATTACTACTACACAATCCAATACCGATCTGGTAAAGCCAACAGGGCGATAGATGCTTTATCCCGAATCACTAAGAACTCACCATCCACTTTTCTCATGCTATTAATGACTCATTTCGCATTCTCGGATCAACTTAAGAGTGAATTGTTTACTCACCCTAAGCTCATTGTTCTTCAGCAAGATATTCAGGATAATCCAGCTGGTCACTCAGACTACACCCTTAGTTATGGCTTGATCCTCCACAAGGGTCGCATTTGGCTACCAGATGGCCTCAATTTCATCCGGTCTTTGCTAGTTGAATTTCATACCTCCCCCACTGGTGGTCACATGGGCATTAAGAAGACCATGGCACGACTGGGAGACAATTTTATTTGGCCAAGCATTAGAGAAGATGTTCGTTGATTTATTGCAGCTTGCATTGACTATCAACACACAAAGTATAAGGCGTGAAAACCAATCAGGTTGCTTACTCCCTTGCCTGTTCCTTAAAGACCATGGGAAGATCTTTCATTGGACTTTAGTGTCGACCTGCCAACATATCGGGGTCATACTACCATTCTGATAGTCGTAGACTGATTCTCAAAAGGAGTAAAATTGGGTATGTTGCAATCTAATTATACAACTCATGTTGTCTCACTCCTCTTCATGGACATTGTTGGAAAACATCATGGGATGCCTCACAGCCTTGTGCTTGATCGAGATCCCTTGTTCATCAACAAATTTTGGCAAGAATTGTTCAAGTTGAGTGGCACTAGATTGCGCATGAGTTCCGCTTATCATCCGCAATCAGATAGTCAAATGGAAGTACTAAATCACATTATTGAATAATACTTACGAGCTTTTGTTCACAGCAAACCCTCCACCTGGGAGAAGTTCCTGATTTGGGCAGAATGGTCCTACAATAGATCAATACATTCAGGCACTGGGATTTCACCATTTGAGGTGACTTTTAGAAAGAAACCTCCTAGCTTTCCACAATACCTATCAGGTACCTCTAAAATTGCAGCAATTGATGCACTTCTGGTAGACTGAGAAGTTGTGTTTGCAAATCTAAAGAAGAAACTCCTGAAGTCATAGACCCTCCTGAAGACTATAGTTGATACTCATAGGCGCGACGTGAATTTTGAAATAGGAGATTGGGTTGTGGTCAAGCTGTGACCACATTGCCAACTTTTAGCTACTGGCACTTCATATTCAAAACTTGCCAATCCTTTCTATGGTTCATTTTAGATACTGCCACATATTATCAAGGTCACTTACAAGTTACAACTTCCGAAAGGAACATGCATTCATCCAGCCTTCCATTGTTCCTTACTCAAACCTTTTTCTTAATCGTCGTCAGGGCTAGAGAGTCCAACCACTCTACAACCCATGGACGTTGACCACAAACTCATCATCTCCCCTCTTGCAATTCTCAATACACGTTGGGATTACTCAAATTCAGAACCTTGATTGATAGTCCTTGTGCAATCGGACGGCTTACACCCAAATGATACTTCGTGGGAAGATTGGGCCAGCTTGAAGTCAACTTATCACCTTGAGGACAAGGTGTTGCTGGATGGGTTAGGGAATGATAGGCCAAAGGCTATGGATTTGGGAGGCAGCAGAGAAAGGCCCAAAAGAAGGATCAATCCACCCAAACACATGAACAATTATGTTTGAGCAAGTTGCGAGCAAGCTAGGAATTCTATTAAAGGAATAATGTGCTAGCACATCAGTAGTGGTTAGCACCCATAAGAGAATATCTTGTATGATATTTTGTTATAACATGGTAGTGTATTCCATTATTTTGTGTTTTTGATCTTTGTCCTTTTGCACCCATGTATGCTATATATGTAGCCTTTGGACCTGTTGAATGATATAAAAAAATTATCAAATCCTTCTCTCCTAGTGTCTAGAGGCTCCTTAGTCCTCAAACTCGAAGGATAATTTCCAAATAACATTGTTGGAAAGTAACCAATGGTAAGTTGGCTTCGTAGAGTAAAGGACATCATGGGAACTACTTTTCCAGTACTCCCTTAGCTCTCTTTTCTTCCTCAACATCGTCCTTCTTCTGGCTTCGAGTGACGACTTCCTTGCATTCCTCCTTGGGATTCTTCTCAGTATTGGCCACAAAGGTTCTAGTGGGCCTTTCAACCATCTGCTTAGCTAATTGACCCACCTGCACCTCCAAATTCTTGATGGCTGACTCAGTGCTCTTGTGATTTGACAAGGAGATTTGCATGAACTACATCAGTGTGTCTTCCAGCTTGGTGGTTCTCTCATATAGATTAGACCCTTGGTTGAGAGGCCGATTGGATGGACCTCTTTGGCCTTTGCTGAAGTTATTCCCTGGATAGGATCTCTAACCTTGGCCCTGAGAGAAATTTCCTCCCCGATGATATCCTGGCGGTCCTCCTTGATGGAATCCTTGACGATTCTGATTGGCCATGTATTTAACTTCGTTGGATGCATCGTCTTGAGCCATGCATAAGCCTAACTCATAAGCCCCACCAAAAATGTTGCATCCCCTAATGTGCATGACTGCAGATGGAGAAGGATGCACTACATGCAGCTGTTGAGGGAGATTACTCAGAGTTGTTATGAGGATCTCTAAAGTCTTGGCCAAGAGCTTGTTTTGAGCTAACATAGCATCTTGAGAAGTGAACTCAAGAGGGCTCTTCTTTGTGGGTGTGTAGGCTTGATCACGGAGGATGTCATGATCACTGGCTACCATATTCTCAATTAGCTTGATGGCTTCTTCTAAAGTCTCCAATTTAATCTTCCCACCGATGGAGGCATTGAGGAGCTACCTAGAATGGAGTCACAAGCCATCAATGAATATGTTAAGTCTTGGGATGTTCGCAGGCTATTCCCCTTGAACGGGTGAAACCATTTTTTTGCTTCACCAACCAAGGAGAATGAGAATAGGTTGAGGCGAATGGCATCTTTTGGAACTCCTTGATGCAATCCTCCCTAGGAAGGGACCAATCACTTGAGCCATGAGCAAGAGGCTCCAAGAGGATTGGGCTAGAGCTGCTGAAGAAGGTCCTAGGGTTCTCATTAATCCCAGGGTAGATTTCTGAGCCCATGAGCCAAGTTTGGGTCCAATTCTCTTTGTACATATTAGACTAGGATGTCATTATATTTGGTCCTTGTATTTAGGGCTCCATGTTGTAGGTTGGGTACCCTAGAAATATAGGATTTTTCAGCCCTTGTATTTTAGGGCACCTAGACTAGTTTTTGTATTAGGGGTAGTTTTGTAATTTCACATGCACTAAGTGAATATTTGATGTGTGTGGTTGGAAATAAATTTAATTGAATTGGTAGAAGCCTAATCCAATTAAATTTTAGAGGAGGAGGTGAGCATTTGCTTACTACACCCCATTGCCACATCATATAGTCACACTTGGTGCATGTCCTTCATGCTTTACATGCCTCATGACACCTAAGCACACTTAGTGGAGAATCTTGGAATTGATCTTGGATTAGTGGGCTGAACCATAACTAAAATTCACTAATCATAATTAGTGAAATTTTGGCTCCAAATTTTGGCTCCACAAATTCAATTTCAAATTCAAGTGAAATTTGAATTGAAATTCAAATTTCCCTCCAATTTTGTGTGACTCTTAGGCTATAAATAGAGGTAATGTGTGTTCATTTTTTTAAAACTTTGATCATTTGAATATTAAACTTCAGATTTCAGAGCTCTTTTAGAGCACAAAATTTCATGCTCCTCTCTTCCTCTCCCTTCATTCATCTCCTTCTTCCTCCAAGCTCTTATCCATGGTCTCCTATGGTGGTGAGCTTCTTCTAGACTCATCTTCTCCTTGAAGTGGCGTCTCCTCTCTCTCTTCCTTCTCCATTCCGCTGCCATTCATCTTCCAAGAAGCAAAGGAATCCATTGATGAAAAAGATCCTAGGCCTACAAGCTCCAATGGAGCTTACATCATGTGGTATCAAGAGCATCTTCATCTAGGTGATATTCTTTTGCTTCCTCTATCTTTTTGTTCGGTGAATTCTTTTTAATTCCTTGTTCTTCATCTTATTCTCCATGTATATCCTCCATTGTCTTGTGGTTTGGTGATGTTTAGAGTAGATTCAAAAAAAAAATAAACCGATTAAATCTTAGATCTACACTTGTTCTTGCATTTCTATGGTTCAAATTTTGTAGATCTACTCTTGAATCTTGTTTTTGTGTTGATTTTAGGTTCTATCATTTTTCATTCATAATATTCTACCATGCTTTCTTAGATCTAAATGTTCTTCCAAAATATTGATTAGAAAAAAAACACAAAAATCTAAGTGTAAATCAGTTAATCCATGTTGTCTTAGAGTCATGTTTAGTCATAGTAATTGTCACATTATGTTCTAAGTTTGTGGTGAATTTTTATTTTGTTTATTGAATTCTAGATACATTTGTTCATGTATTCTTGTCATTCTTAGCCTATCTTTTTAATTTTGAGTCTAATTCATGCATGTTATTTAGTTCATAACATGTTCTAAATCAATTCCTAGAAGTAGTCTTGTTGTTGAACTCTTTTTTGTTTTCTGAGATTCCTACATGATGCCTATGATGAAGTTGAGTTGTGGTGCTGAGTTGTGGCTGGATTTGTGAATCAAAATAAGTCTTAAGCTCTCTTGAATTGTTTTATTCAAGATAATTGAGCATAAGCAAACACAAATTGTAACTATCCAAGCCTTAAGCAACATAAACACTACTCTTGATTTCTAGGTTGAAATCGCTGGTGCTGGCAGCTTGAACATATGAACTTGTATAAATTACTGGGAATTGGTCACTACGTTTTTTGAGCTGAAATTTTTAATGAATTTTCTAGACATCTGGCCCAAAATTATAAAAAAAGAAACAAGCAATTTGGATTAAAGGAAAAAAATAAGAAAAATCACACAAGTTGGCAGAAAAATCAGTGTCCAGGAAAAAAAAAGTGAAAGGGAAGTGTGCTTGTGATTTTGGCTCAAAAATTTGTTCTATAATTGGTGACTATTTTATACCAATCGTAGTTCTGAAATTTCAATTGAAAATTATTGTGAAAACAAGTGCCAAAACTAGAGGTTTCTTGAGTATTTTTTTTATAGTTTTTTCTACTCTACTCTAGAGCCATTCTAGGTTTCTCTTAGAGTCCTAGCTTGCTTTTGTGTGCTTTTCATTGCTTTAATTGTTGAATAATCCTTGAAAATTTGTCTTGTTAAAACTCTATTGGTTTATCTTTCATTTCATTTTTTTGTGGTCTTTGGTTATTGCTTGTCTCTTTGTTTCCTTACTTGTGAGTTGCCATATAGGGAATTGGAAAGGAGGATTAGTGCCATACCTTGAAGAATTTGAGTCAAGAAGCAAGCGGCCAACCACCTTAAGAGCTGTTGGACTAAGAAGCATTACAAATTAAGTGAAACACTAAAGAGAGAATAGCCACCACAATTGAGGACTTTTTTTTTTGTAATTTTGTAATTGGCAATTTGCTTTGCTTTCAAATTTTGTAACAAAAAGGCCTTTCATTGGAAGTAAGTTGGGAGCCTCTGCTAGGTCACCCTACTTCCATTTGTGTGTAATAATTTTAGGCAATTTTCCCTTAGGATAGTGAGTGTTTTGTTGGGAACCTTAAATGAGGTCATCCAAATACTCTTAGGATCCGCCTAGTTTGCATTTCTTACATTTTAATTTCTTGCTTAATTTCAAAGCTTATTTCCTTTACCCTCCATTGTCAAACCGCCTAGATAGCTTGCCTTTTACCAATTAGTTTTTACCTTATCTTTCACACCTCTTTTAGTGTTTATTTTGGCTAGTTTCAACCATAGTTTCTTTTACCTTTTATTCAAACCCCCAACAAGAAAGAACCATAACTTAGGAACCAACATGAGTCTTCATTCTTCATCTAGTATTAATGGTGAGGGTTCTACTCCTAAGGACCCCTTGTATAAGATATTAGATGAGTTGAGATCCCTTAAGTTGTGGAAAGAAAAACAAGAGAGAAAAGAAAAAGGTAAAAAAAGAGTGGAAGAAATAAGTCAAGATGAAAGAGAGAAAATAAGAGAGGAAGAAAGAAGAAAAATAATGAAAGAAATGAAAAGAGAAAAACATGCCTCCTATAGTAGTCATGACTCTTGCAAGAATTTAAGTGAAGAACTTAGTGACTATTATAGAGGGTGTCATAGTTCACATACTAAACATCACTCCCAAAGAAGAGAAAAGGATAGAAGGCCTCAAGAGGTTAACATTAGCCTCTCATATTTCCATGGAAAAGATAATATTGAGGCCTACTTAGATTGAGAAATGAAGGTTGAATGTGGCATCCCTAAATAATGACTGGTTTAATAGTAATGATTTAAATAACAAAAACCATGGGAATTTTTTTTCTTTTTCTTTTTCTTTTTCGTTTCTTTCTCTTTTTCACAGTAATTAAGTTCAGAAGAAAAATCATCACTATAGAGTCCTGAATGGCCAGTTCACAACTCTATTCGGAGTCATTTCTTTCTGATCACTCATAACCTCTAAACTATTTTGCTCTTTCAAAAATAAAAGTATACCAGCCATCATTTTAGGTCGTCACGTGTAAAATAATAAAATAAAATGCGGTCGATGAACTCTTTTTCAAATAAAGTTTGTTAATGCTTTCTTTTCAAATAACAGATTAAACATAAGTACATTCATCATCTAAAGCGGTCCAAAATATGGGAGTTTTGAAAAATACATAGTGACATCCAGAGCAAAGGTATCCACTGTGGTGGCTTCAGCCACATGTATACATTCATCAAATTCCTATACAATAGGTCTACCCATACAAAAACCAAAAGAGTAAACCTAACTGTCTGTACTAGATACACCCACCCCCAAACAGTATATAAACCTAGTCTAAGGAGTCGTCTGCTATGATGAAGAACCTCCGCTAGTCGCTATCCCTCCAGGACCGCTCTCCTCCGTAGAGTCTACCTCAGATGCCGACATGATGTCCTCGGGAGAATCCACCTCAGGGAATGGGTCCTCATCACCCTCTGGAAAGTCAAGAGCATCCCCAGCAGGCTCAGGAGGTAGCTCCTCTGGGTCCTCCTCAGGGTCTTCTTCAGATGACGTCACCTCTATCACTTGGACTCGCTCCACTAGTCGATATGGAGTAGGTGTAGGTAATATCCACTCCACAGTGTGCTGAAGCGTGCGTGCTGGTTCCTCTGGATGTACCAATAAAGTAGCCGTGAATCGAATCGTGCCCCGAAATCGGCACCTTGCATTGCCTTCGAAGGTCTCCCAAACTCCCTCTAGGCACTCCATCTCCACTCGGTCATGGATTAATTGTGCTGCCATCGCGATCTACAAGAAACAAAAGGAAGGGGGTAGACTCTTTCACGAGAGATCTAACTACGGTAACAACACAATGCGTCCCATAACCACTACATGCAATTAAAAGGTGTGCCTCAAGGCTTTTCTTCTCTGGTAATCGATTACACAACATTAGTAATCGATTACCAGAGGCCCAACTCGAGTTACACAGCTTCAGAACATGAAAACATGCAATATTCACTGTGTAATCGATTACACATAACTGGTAATCGATTACCAATGGCCTATTACTCTATGTAATCGATTACACAGTATTGGTAATCGATTACCAGAGGCCTCCACAACATACTGTCTCCATTTCTAAGCCTGGTAATCGATTACACCCATTGGTAATCGATTACCAGAAGCCCTCTCACTTTCCTGATCCCATTTTTAGGCCTGGTAATCGATTACACACCTTTGGTAATCGATTACTAGAGGCCATCTTAACTTCCTGTCTTCATTTTTAAACCTTGTAATCGATTACACACCCTTGGTAATCGACTACCAGAGGCCATATTCCAAATATCACTCAAGATCCATAGCTGGCCAGCCACCACACAAGCCTCCTTGCTTTGTGGTCTTTGTTCTTTTATCGGTTGACTGCCAGGAGCTCACCTGTTTAGGTACATCACAGGTTCTCACTGACTGACTATGTCCGGGTTGGGTCGGGATTGGTCAAGCTTGGTTTTGGGCAATAGCACCCCATCTGACGTCCCCAAGGTCTCTTGACCCTCGCGACATATCTCCAGGTACCACTCTGTGGTCAACGAATAAAAGTAGGAAGACTGACTCTTCCACACTTTCTCACTTCAAGCTTGTAGGATTATGGGGTACCCGTCATATGTGGTACTAGGTGGCGATCGGGCGATGGTGCAAGTCAACTCTCCACATCCACAAATCACACATAAATCCACCATCCCCAGTTGCCCACCTTCAACTGAGCTCATGTACTCCCACGTAGCTCTTATCCTCGTTCCTCTCAACACCGGGTCCCCATCAATCCCTCCAAGCTTCCACAACATCCAAGCAATTCAACATCCAAACATCATGAACTATCCAAAACCAAGAAAACAGGGCAGAGGCAGAAAACTCTGCCCAAAACACAAACCAAAACCACAGCTTTCCTTACTCAAATACCCCAGTAACATTCTCTTCGTTCCAATTCGTTCACCGTTGGATCGACTCGAAAATTTTATTGGAGGTCCCTAGTACATAAGTCTACATTTTGACCGTTGGGATCTTCTAGAAAACGTCCAAAACCTAATATGTACAACCCTTTCCACAACCAGCCATGCATAAGCATTTTCTGCACAAGCACAAAATTCTGCTGCACATTTCAACAGCAAAATTCTGCATAATAGTGCAGATTTTCGAAATCACTCTTGCCCTCATCCAATTTTGCCCAAATTGGATCCTACAAGTCCTAAATCATGTATAAATCATATCTAAACCAAAGACAAGCTTCAGACCAAAGCAACTCAAAATCTAGGTATCTAAAACCCCTCAATTTAGTGGATTTTCAAGGTTTGAGAAGTGAAAATGAGAATGGGGTAATTTTGGAGCAAACTCTCATCTCAAACAAGTCTATAACATTAATCTAAACTCGCTCAAACTGGTTTTACGACGAAAACTCTACCGAATCAAAATTTGACTCCTCAATACCCAATTTACCCTAGAAATGGCTCTTGCCTTCACTTTGGTCACTCATTTTCCTCCTTTGCACAGCCCAAGCTTTCCCACAGTCCTAAATGACATTTCAAACTAGGATTAACTCACTTTAACCTCCAATTACCACTAAATCCAAATTTAGCTTTTCAAATCCTCAAAGCATCACACTTTTCCACTCATATCACTACATTCTCACTTTTTAACCCTAGGTTAACTCTACCCTTCATCTCTATCAGTTTTCCATCAGCAATTTCAGCACACAAGCATCACAAACATCATCATAAAACCCTAAAACAGAATGGGTAAGCTTGACTCACACCAAACATGACAAGTTTAGCATGCTTTCAACAAATTCCTTCACAAATAACTACCATAAGGCATAAACCTAGTAAAACTACCCATCATATCTCCCAAACACCCAATACCCACGAAATTATGTGAGAAAGAAGTCTACCCAAACCTGAAATTTGAAGTCCCACAATGTAGAGGTGCGCTTCACGACTCCGAAAATGGCTTCCTTTCGCGATTTGGAGCAGAAATGGTGAGCAAAGGTTGGAGCTTTGATGGAGCTTCAATGGTGGAGGAGAAAGGGAGAAAAAACCAACGTGAGGGAGAGGGAAAAGCTTCTGAACTTTTGGCTGAGTGAGGAGAGAGAATGTGGCTTTTTAGTTTAAAAGGCTTTCTCTTTTCTTTTTTTCTTTTTTTAAAAAGGGTATGCCATATGTCTCCTTTTGAGTGGAGCAAAAAGGGCCCACTTTTTCTCTTGATGTGACTCATACTCAGTCACAAGAAGAGAAAAAAAATCTGACCTTTTGAAATGCTAAAATCCCACCTCGGTTTGCGTGTCGTTTCTCTGGTTCTAGTCCCTCGCGTTTCTCTGCACCCGTCGGGGCCCATTTTCGAAAGTAAGCAATATATACATCAAAACGCTCAGAATGAAACCCCGAGCGTGGTTCAGAGGTTGGTTTTGTGAAATTTTATGTTGCACGCAAAACGATAATTTTTAGACTAATTAATTGAGAATTAACCTATAACTATCCAGTTATGGATTTCTCTTCGTTAATTAGCCTAACCCGCATATTCTTTCCCCCAATATACCTACTTCTACCAGGAGTATATATGTATATATATACACTGAATAATACTCATATATATAATCATTCAAAATGCATCGTTTACAAAATTCCGGGTAGAAATTTCCAGGATGTCATATTGAACAACTCTTTGCTTGCCATAATATTAGCTAAGAGAGAAAAGTTCCATTGGCTACCCTTAGGTTTCAAGGGTATGCCCTTTATTGGTGGACTTCCCTTGTTAGGGAATGAAGGATTCATGGGGATCCTCCAGTAGAGTATTGGAATGATCTTAAGAGTGCCATTAGGAAGAGGCACATTCCCTCCTACTATGAAAGGGAGCTTATGAACAAGCTCCAAAGGCTTAGACAAGGGAGTATGAGTGTGGAAGAATATAGACAACAAATGGAACTAATCCTTTTAAGAGCTGGAGTTAGGGAGGAGGAAAGAACAAGCATAGCTAGGTTCCTTAGTGGGCTTAATATGGAAGTGAGGGACAAGGTTGAACTCCTTCCATATAGGGACCTAGATGAGCTAGTCCAACTTTGTATAAGAGTGGAGCAACAACTTAAAAGAAAGCCTTCTTCAAAATCTTATAGCTCTCACTCTTATCCAAGGAAGGACCAAGCCCATGGAATTTTAGGGGCTGCACCTTCAAAACCCAAGGAAGATAAGGGTAAGACCATAGAGAAATACACCCCTAAGACTAGTTCCCAAGAAAGGACTAGCAACATTAAATGCTTCAAATGTCTTGGGAGAGGTCACATTGCTTCTCAATGCCCCACAAAGAAAACCATGATCATGATGGGTCAAGACATTTATAGTAGTCAAGAGGAGACTACTTCTTGCCCTTCCTCTAGTGGAAGTGAAGATGAAGTAAGGGGTGAAGAGTCTAGTGAGGAAGTCTACCCCCATGAAGAAGGTGACCTCTTAATGGTTAGAAGGCTCCTTGGAGGTCAATCTTGTGATCTATCTCAATCCCAAAGAGAGAACATCTTTCATACAAGATGCAAAATTTTAGATAAAACTTGTTCTCTCATTGCGGATAGTGGATCTTGTTGTAATTGTTGTAGCACAAGATTAGTTTCCAAGTTGAACCTCACTATCATTCCCCACCCAAAACCTTATAAACTTCAATGGCTCAATGAGCAAGGGGAAATGATAGTTAACCAACAAGTAAAGGTACCTTTCTCCATTGGGAGATATAAGGATGAAGTTAATTGTGATATAGTCCCCATGGAGGTAGGACATATTCTTTTAGGAAGGCCGTGGCAATTTGATAGGAAGATCATTTATAATGGCCTAACTAATGAGATTACCCTCACCCATCTTGACACTAAATTTGTGTTGCATCCTCAAACACCTTCACAGGTGGCCAAAGATCAACTAACTATGAAAGATAAGAGGGATGAGGAAGAAAAATTAGAAATACAAAAGAAAAAGAAGGATAGTAAGGCCTTGTCTTCAAAGGCCAAGGGGAAGGAAAAAAAGGAAAAGGATTCCTCCAAGAAGATTGTTAAGAAGGAAAATCATTTTGCAACAAAAGGTAATATTAAAAGAGCACTCCTTCTTAAACAATCTTTCTACCTTCTCCTATCAAGGGAAACATCCCTTAGCACTGCCACAATTCCTACATTTGAGACCTTACCCCCAAAGGTCCAAGAGCAAGCCCTTCTTACATGAATTCGGTGATATATTTCCCAAAGAGATACCCCCTAGGCTACCTCCTTTAAGGGGAATAGAACACCAAATAGATTTAGTCCCAGGAGCAAGCCTTTCTAACAGGCCAGCCTATAGGACTAACCCTCAGGAGACTAAGGAGATAGAGTCTCAGGTTAAAGAATTGTTGGAGAAGGGCTGGGTCCAAGAGAGCCTAAGCCCATGTGTTGTGCCAGTGTTGTTGGTGCCCAAAAAGGATGGTACGTAGAGAATGTGTACAGATTGCAGGGCCATCAACAACATCACTGTAAAGTATAGGCACCCCATTCCTAGACTTGATGATTTGCTTGATGAGTTGCATGGTGCCAATATCTTTTCAAAAATTGATCTTAAAAGTGGTTATCACCAAATCAGGATGAAAAAGGGTGATGAGTGGAAAACCTCTTTCAAGACCAAGTTTGGTTTGTATGAATGGCTAGTGATGCCTTTTGGGCTCACTAATGCACCAAGCACCTTTATGAGGCTTATGCATCATGTCTTAAGGGATTTCATAGGTAGATTTGTAGTTGTTTATTTTGATGATATTTTAGTGTACAGTAGGAGCCTAGATGATCACTTAGGACATCTCAGGCAAGTTCTTTCAGTCCTTAGGAAAAACACCCTCTATGCAAATATAGAGAAGTATACCATTTGTGTAGATAATATAGTCTTCTTAGGTTTTGTAGTTGGTAGAAATGGGGTCCAAGTGGACCCTGAGAAAATCAAGGCCATCCAAGAATGCCCTACCCCAAAAAGTGTGGAAGATATTAGGAGCTTCCATGGGTTAGCAAGCTTCTATAGAAGGTTCGTTCCTAATTTCTCTATAATATCATCACCTCTCAATGAGTTGGTGAAGAAGAATGTGCCATTTACCTGGGGTGAAAAACAAGAGCAAGCATTTGCTTTGCTCAAAGAAAAGCTTACTAAGGCACCTGCTCTAGCTTTTCCTGACTTTTCTAAAACTTTTGAGCTAGAATGTGATGTCTCTAGAGTGGGAGTTGGAGCTGTATTGTTACAAGGTGGGCACCCTATTGCTTATTTTAGTGAAAAACTTCATAGTGCCACCCTTAACTACCCCACCTATGATAAAAAGCTTTATGCCTTAATAAGAGCCCTCCAAACTTGGGAACATTACCTTGTTTCCAAGGAATTTGTCATTCATAGTGATCATCAATCACTTAAGTACATTAGAGGGCAAAGCAAGTTAAACAAGAGGCATGCAAAATGGGTAGAGTACCTAGAGCAATTTCCATATGTTATCAAATACAAAAAGGGAAAAACAAATGTGGTAGCTGATGCCCTCTCTAGGAGACACGCATTGTTTTGCTCCCTAGGAGCTCAAATTTTAGGATTTGATAATATTAGGGACTTGTATGCCTTAGATGAACATTTCTCTCCCATTTACGAGAGTTGTGGGAAAAAGGCCCAAGATGGATTCTATTTGGCTGAGGGGTATTTGTTCAAAGAGGGAAAGATTTGCATACCCCAATGATCCATTAGGAAATTACTTGTGAAAGAGAGCCATGAGGGTGGGCTCATGGGCCACTTTGGGATAGACAAGACCCTTGTCTTACTCAAAGAAAAGTTTTATTGGCCCCATATGAAGAAAGATGTCCATAAGCATTGCACTAGATGTGTGGCCGTTTTACAAGCCAAGTCTAGGGTGATGCCTCATGGGCTATACACACCCTTACCCATCCCATCTGCACCTTGGGTAGACATTAGTATGGACTTTTTCCTTGGGCTTCCTAGAACCCAAAGAGGTGTAGACTCTATCTTTGTGGTGGTGGATAGGTTTAGCAAGATTGCACACTTTATACCATGCCACAAGGTGGATGATGCTTCCCATATCTGAAAACTCTTTTTTAGGGAAGTTGTGAGACTCCATGGTTTGCCTAGGACCATTGTGTCAGATAGAGATGCTAAGTTCCTTAGCCTCTTTTGGAAAACCCTATGGGCTAAGCTAGGAACTAAACTTATTTTCTCTACCACTTGTCATCCACAAACTGATGGGCATACAAAGGTAGTGAATAGGTCTTTATCCACCCTTTTAAGGGTTCTTCTGAAAGGCAACCATAAGTCTTGGGATGAGTATCTTCCTCATGTAGAATTTGCCTACAACAGGGGGGGTTCATAGAACCACCAAGCAGTCCCCTTTTGAGGTTGTCTATCGGTTCAATCCCCTAACACCGTTAGACCTCATTCCCCTCCCACTAGACACTTCTTTTATACATAAAGAAGGGGAATCTAGGTCAGAGTTTGTAAAGAAGTTGCATGAGAGGGTTAAGAACCAAATAGAGAACCAAACAAAGGTGTATTCAACTAAAGGCAATAGAGGAAGAAAAGAGCTAGTTCTTAATAAGGGTGACTGGGTTTGGCTCCATCTTAGGAAGGATAGATTCCCTACTAAAAGGAAATCCAAGCTTAGCCCTAGAGGGGATGGACCATTTCAGGTTTTGGAGAGGATCAATAACAATGCCTATAGGTTGGACCTCCCAGAAGAGTATGGAGTTAACACCACTTTTAACATTTATGATTTAATTCCTTTTGCAGGTGGAGCTGATATTGAGGAGGAGGAACTAACAGATTTGAGGTCAAATCCTCTTCAAGGGGAAGGGGATGATGCAATCCCCCCTAGGAAGGGACCAATCACTAGAGCCATGAGTAAGAGGCTCCAAGAGGATTGGGCTAGAGCTGCTGAAGAAGGTCCTAGGGTTCTCATGAACCTCAGGGTAGATTTCTGAGCCCATGGGCCAAGTTTGGGTCCAATTCTCTTTGTACATATTAGACTAGGATTTCATTATATTTGGTCCTTGTATTTAGGGCTCCATGTTGTAGGTAGGGTACCCTAGAAATATAGGATTTTTCAACCCTTGTATTTTAGGGCACCTAGACTAGTTTTTGTATTAGGGGTAGTTTTGTAATTTCACGTGCACTAAGTGAATATTTGATGTGTGAGGTTGGAAATAAATTTAATTGAATTGGTAGAAGTCCAATCCAATTAAATTTTAGAGGGGGAGGCGAGCATTTGCTAACTACACCCCATTGCCACATCATATAGTCACACTTGGTGCATGTCCTTCATGCTTTAGATGCCTCATGACACCTAAGCACACTTAGTGGAGAATCTTGGAATTGATCTTGGATTAGTGGGCTGAACCATAACTAAAATTCACTAATCATAATTAGTGAAATTTTGGCTCCACAAATTCAATTTCAAATTCAAGTGAAATTTGAATTGAAATTCAAATTTCTCTCCAATTTTGTGTGACACTTAGGCTATAAATAGAGGTAATGTGTGTGCATTTTTTTAAAACTTTGATCATTTGAATATTAAACTTCAGATTTCAGAGCTCTTTTAGAGCACAAAATTTCGTGCTCCTCTCTTCCTCTCCCTTCATTCATCTCTTTCTTCCTCCAAGCTCTTATCCATGGCCTCCTATGGTGGTGAGCTTCTTCTAGACTCATCTTCTCCTTGAAGTGGCGTGTCCTCTCTCTCTTCCTTCTCCATTCCGCTGCCATTCATCTTCCAAGAAGCAAAGTAATCCATTAATGAAGAAGATCCTAGGCCTACAGGCTCCAATGGAGCTTACATCACTCCTACTATCTTCATCGTGTTGCAGATCTCGATATATGTGGCAAGGTGCACGTACAGGTCTTCACTCAGTAGACCATGGAATAGATTCCCTTGGATCAGCTAGATTTGGGAATATAGATATGTGATGTTGGCCGCTTGAACGTTTGCTCTAGCTATGTTGGTGAAGTATTGAGGGGTAGCAGAGCTAGAGTAGTCCTCTAGCATCATCCTCTGTAGAGGGTCTTCTACCATGATGTGTTCTTTCAGGTTGGAATATGGATTGATCATAGGAGAGGGAGAGGATGATTCAGATGAGGGTCCCCTTTCTCCTTGATTACTCTGTACCTCTTATTGCTCTTTCTTTTTTCTTGCAGTGTTATTCCTTCTACAAGTTGCTTCGATTCCTGGATTCAAGGGAACAAGATTTTCCCATGCGAATGTCCCGCACATACAAGAAAGAAAAACACTACCGTGTAGGTTATCAAGGTAAAAGAATTAAACATAAATTAAATAAAGAATTAAAGAATAAAGAAAGATTGCTTTCAGATTGGGATATATGAACAACCAAGTACGAAGGACAAAATCCTTGGCAACGGTGCCAAAAAAAACTTGTAAACTCATTGGCAAGTGTACCAAGGGTCGAGTTCACAGAAACTTGTAAGAAATTTAAAATAGAAGATAAAGAAAGGTAACGGATAAGATAAAGATTTAAAGTAAAAGATGATAAAGATAGAAGATAAAGATGATGATAATGTGTTTGAATGCTTAAAGGTAAATTCAGAATTTAAAATATATTGGGACCTAGCATGCCTAACTACCCTTGATGCAATATTAATTTGTTTCTCAATTTAATGCTATTCTAATTTCCACCCACATCTACTAAGATACTCAACCCTGATCCCTCATGATGAAGAGCCTAATTTATCTATTCTCTCTCCCAAATCCCTTTGCAGAGATAAAATAGTAAATTGCATGAAGTTTGGAGATGTATGCATAGGCAAAACAAGATCACTCTATCGCTAGCAATGAATTGTTTAGATGCCCTTTCCCAGTTCTTTAGAAATTAAACACTTCCTAATGCCTAATCCCTAAACAGATTCATGGATGATTACACCATAAAATAACAATAAGGCACATGAAAGAAATAATAAAAAGTAACATTGCATTAAATAGATAGTAAAGAAAGATTATATTACAAGGGTATTTGGCTGCTAGGCTCCCAACAATGGGGGTTTAGCCTTTCATTGTCATGAGAGGCTTTACACTTTAAGGGCTGATGTGGATAAAAAAAGAAGAGGGATGGATAGAGGAGGAGAAGGGGATAATGGACATAGAAAGAGGGTTTCCCCTGTTTAAGATGCTCAGGCTTTGGATGTATTCATTAGAGAGCTCTAAGTCTCAATGTGTCTTTCTCCTTTGCTTCCTACTCCTTTTATTGGCTCAAGGTAGCTTAAAATCCACGCGACCTCACGCTAAGGGCGCCCCTTCTGGGCTTAGCGGGGTGATCATGCACTGATCATGGCAATGTCTGGGCTTAGCGAGGCGGTCACGAGCTTAGCGTGCTTTTGGGTTTCTTCATGGTCCTTCTTCGTGCTAAGCTTGAGCTTGCCTGCTAAGCGAGGAGGTGCGTTGAGCCTAGCTTGTGTGTTAAGTAAGCTGTCCCTTTTTTAACTTTTTCTTCAAGGCTTTTCCTTCAATTTTTTTGCATCAATTTTCCTCCAAAGCACTTCTAATTTATTTCTTTTGAGTCCTGCATGTTAAAAATTCACATGATATTAAATTCTTTATTATTTCATTAAAAACAACAGTAAAGTAAAGGAATTTTAATCATTCTTAACCAAAATTGACTATCATTTAAACCCAATTTTCGCAGTTATCATGTAACAAACTAGCTTTGATAATGGACCCTCACGTATATGAACTTCCTTGAACCAAGTCCACATGGAATAATGGTTACGCTCCCAGATATTTATGTGTGAGAATCTGAACTCAAAGCTTGTCCCTATCATGGAGTAAAGACCAGATGTGCTTACCCAATAAGGCCACATTAGTCTCTCTCCTGCTTCTAACATCGAGACCACCTTGAATTTTAGGAAGCCTCAAGGTTTTCTAATTGACCCAATGCAAGTGATGTCTCCCCCAAATAAAACCATGAACAGTAGCATCCACTAGATCACACACACCCCTCTGGCAGCCAAAGATTTTGCATAGAGTAAATGAGAATAAATGTAAAGATAGACTTAGCCAAACTCACATGACCTGTTCTGCTAAGAAGCTTCTGCTTCCAGCCAACCAGCCTTTGATTCATAGGTCAAGAATTTAACCAAAACCACTCTTCTTTATCCTTCTAGTCAATAGAGGAAACCCTAGGTATTTCCCAGGATGTATGGTATGATGAAATCCAATGATCTCCAAGAAGTTGTTGACAATAGGATTTGCCACATTGTGGAACACAAAAATCTAGACTTGAACGAACTCACCTTCAATCTTGAAGCTTGATAGAAATCATGTAAAACTTGGTGCACCAGTTTGACTTGGGAAAAGGAAGCTTTGATGAAAAGGAGACAATCATCAACAAAAATTAAATGAGACACTTTGGGGCAATGCTTGCAAAAATACAAAAACATAGATGAAGAAACAAAAAAAAAAAAAAAAACACAAATTCAAGTTTAATAGAATCAATCCAATTCACCAAACCAATGCAAAACGAATTATCACAGTTACTATGAATGATGTTCAGTGTGAAAGTTCAGTCAAATACATTAGAGATAGTTCAATCGAATCAATCCCTAAATTGTTCGAGATTGCAAATTAGGTTGGAAAATCATTCAAGCAATCTGGGAATAAATTTCAAAATTAGAAAATGAATCCATAACCTAATCCATTTTCAATCCTAAGCATAATCATTATCATGAAAATCGAAAATAGGATTGAAGAGAAAGATGAACATTGACAAAGATTAGAAATACTAAACCAGAACTCAAATTCAGCCTTGGTTGGAGTGGATCCTTGGATTGATGAAGTGTTTAGCCTTCCATGATCATCACCAATGGAAAAGGCACAAAATTTTGTCCAAGAAAATGGAAAAACAAAAGTGAAAAAGAGGAAGAAGAATGAAGAACAATCGAGAAAAAATAGTTTGATCCTAAAGCTTGCACAACAAGTAATTAATTTTGCTTTTGTACAAAATGAAGTAACTAACTAACTAACTTATACTAATATATAAAGTGACTACTCAGAAGGAAGGTACGGGCCTTGATTAGGCCCATCTAATCTACCTAATTAAACTAATTATACAAAACAAAGCCCAAACTCGCAGCCCAATTATTCAAGTGCAGAGGTTATAACTTCCAAGCTTAATTTGACCCTAGAAATGGTAGAATTGATCAAAGCTTATTTGTGAAAAAAATGAATCTCTTTTTCTTATCTTTCCTGAGACTACTCGCATACTCCATTTGGAGTTATGTAGTGTCCTATAGGCCCTGCACAAGAAAGATAGGTCAAATAAGCACAAAATATGAAAATTAGCTACAATTCTCAATTAAGCTTGATCATTTACCCAAGACCAAAACTGAGTTAAGGTGAAAAAATAAGAGTCAAAGAGATGTCAATTGAGCTAAGAAGAATAGAAAAATATTAAACTACAAAGTGTAGCTTTAGTGGGGCCCTTTGGTTGCAAGCTTTTTGGTATCTCATCAAATCATTCAACCTCAGAATGTCTTGCCTAGCATCCCAGTTCCAAACCTCAGAATTAGAATAAGAATTTATGGTGCATTTAATTGTGTAGAAGGAAAAAAAAGAAAAATAATTAAGAAAAAATATTTAAATTAAAATAAGGAGAAAAAAGTGTAGGATTCACATATAATTTTAAAAAAATTCATATTTATCCACAATCAAACACACATTTAGAGATTGTTTGGTTGGAGAAAAAAAGAAAAAAAAAATAAAAGAAAATAATATTTAAATTAAAATAAAAAGATAAAAATTTGGAACTCAAACAAAAATTTGAAATATTTTTTCCTTTCTTCTCTATTTAATCTCATACAAACCAAGGCTTAACACTTTGCCAAATCATTCAACCTCAATTGATTTGGTTCTGCAACCAAATCTAACACTTTCCTAGAGCTGAATATATATTTTGTTTGATAGGGATGAAATAAAGGTGAAGAAGAAAAAAAAAGAAATAGTATTGATCTCATTCGAATTTCACATCTTCTCTATTTTACTTTTTGGTATAATCATCTCCTACCCTTTATTTTAGCTCAAATGTCTTATATTTTCATCTTCTTTGTCAAATAGAACATAAGAAAAACATAAAAAGAGAAAAATTTAGAGGATAAAAGTGTTTGAGTATGAGTGATATACAAATCCGATCAGTTTGAGTTCAATTTTTTGTATGTTTGTGATGAATTTGAATTAATCCATTCAAATTCGTTCATATACAGATTGAGTCAAAGTTTTGAATTTTAAACTCATGAATCTTATCTAGTAACTCATTAATTAGTATTTAAATTATTATATATTGAAATTTAAAAATAAATATTATTATTACTCATGTTAGTAGAAACATAACACTTTCATTCACATGAGACACACGATTAACTCTTTACTGAGTTTCCTTTCCTCAATTTTATTGTAAAGTTTTAAAAGAAATTAAGGATAAGATTAAAGCTCAGGTTAAACATGATGCTGCAAATTTATTAAATAATACAAAAAGTAAAAATAGGTGAAAAATAATATATGTTCAACAAATTTTAAACTTATTTCCCCTCTAATTCTTATCTACTAAATAACCAAATTATTTCTATCTCTTCCCATTCTCTCAATTTCTTTTTTAGCAAACATAGTATTACTTTTTATCCCTTTGATTATACAGACAATGTGAGGAGAAAGAAAATTTTAAGTGAATCTTAGTATAATGTTGTTTCTTTCAAAGCCCTGATTTAGTAGGGAAAAAATAGGAGACGACATGGTCTTAATATCGGGAATGGATGAGAAGACAACGTAGGAGAAGATCACCAAAGGGGAAGAAATGTTTGTCTTTTTTCCATTATGTCCAGAAATGGTCTCCAACCATTGTGGTTGGAATAAGGCTCACATGGGTGAGATGCTTTGGTATCCGTTTAAACGTCTGGGGTGAGAAATGTTTCTCTTTGGTGGCTCAGATATGTGGAAAGTATATGAAGATCGGGGTGGAGACAGATAGCTTACAGAGGATGGAGTCAACACACCTTCTAATCCAAACACCATTCACAAAGCAAGTCGATTTTTGCCAGAGTATCAAGATCAATGGCACCGTGTACCAAAGTAAAGTGGTAAAGGAAACAAGGATTACTAAGTGGATGCAGATGCTATATGTGCAAAGGAAATCAATTAGATGGTGAAGAGTCTACACTTGGGAATAACTTGGGTATGGAAACGCATTCATCACAGTCTGAATACTCGTTGGAGAGCCATGGCCAGGGGGTGGAAAAGGTGGAAGAAACTCATATGGTGGTTTGTTGTGCTAAACTATACACTGATGGAGAAGAAAGTGGTTTTTGCCCACTAAACAATAAATATGAAGACATGGCAGATAATGAAAAGATGGAAGGGCAGACATGTGTCGAGGGGGAGTTGGGGGAAGGAAAAGGTGAGGGGCAAATGCATAGTGTGGGCGTTGAAAAGGAGTTTGATGGGGTAGTAGTGAGGAAGCAGCTTTTTGAAGTCAACACTACCCTAGAGAAAGGATACCCACAACAGTCATTTGTGAGTTAGAAATCAACAAGTAGTTGTAAATAAGTGGGCCGCAATGCTATGAGTTGTGTCCCAAATGAGATTGTTGCTGTTATGGTAAGGGACATGCTAGGTGCACCCAGCAACATTGCTAGTGCACCCAGCAATTAGGTGAATGGGCAAAATTTCCCTTGCCTTAAAAAAAATAATTTCTTCTTCCGGAAGAAGGTTCTTCCGGAAATCTTCCGGAAGAACGATTTGTGTTCTACTGGAAGAACCATTTTCCGGAAGCTTTCCGGAAGAACCTTCTTCCGGAAGAACAAATTGTTGTTCTTCCGGAAGAAGGTTCTTCTGGAAAGTTTCCAGAAGAAGGTTCTTCCGATAGAACAATTTATTCTTCCGGATGAACAATTTGTTCTACCGGAAGAACCTTCTTCCGGAGAAGTTACCGGAAGAACTTCTTCTGGTAACTTCTCCAGAAGAAGGTTCTTCTGATAGAATAAATTGTTCTACCGGAAGAACCTTCTTCCGAAAGAAAGAATTATTTTTTTAATACAAGGGCAATTTTGCCCATTCACCTAATTGCTGGGTGCACCAGCAATGTTGCTGGGTGCACCTAGCATGTCCCTTGTGGTAATACCGAAGGGCAGTAGGCCTAAAACCCACGATGGAGGTGGTACGGAATATGACCAATAAAATGTCATGTGGTCCAGCAAATTGTGACTAAGGCAGGCAAACAAGGAAATGGGTGTTGTAAAAAAGTTGACATGAATTCTAAGGAAGAAAAGAAGAACACAATTGGAATGGAAGCAACAAGCGACTAGGGAAGTATATGTATACCCTCAAAATTCGAGTAAGCTTGGAGGAGAGGAGGATAAGACCTCATTTTCAACTTGATGGATGCCCAAGAGGTTAGGGTTATGAGAGATAGGATAAAGGGGAGATTTGATGTTCTTGGGAGGTTAAGGTCATCAACTTCAAGGTCTGATGGGTGTACTGAGAAAGAATCTCCGCTTCGAAGAGGATAAAACTCACTAGAATGGACTCTTTTGCGATAATTCATCTAGTGAATGACGATACTATTATGGTTTGCAACAAAGGTTATTGGAAGTGGAAAAAAGAGGGGGGAAGCAAAAGGAATATGGGATACAAATGGGGATGTCATATATATAGGGGTAAGGTGGGGAACATGGTGAGAAAATTAGTTAGTATGGAAGAGAGGGATAACAGGGGCATTGAGGGAGTTAAAAGATACCATCAAGGAAGGGATGATGAGATGTTGTTTATGAAGATGCTCTCTCTTATATAATGTGAGAGGGTTAGAGGATAGGGTCAAATGGAGATCAATAAGGGAGGTGATTATGAAAGAAGGAATCCAAGTAGCTTGTTTTCAAGAAACCAAGAAGGAAGGGGGGGTGATAAAATTCTATGTAAAACAATTTTGGGAGATAGTGAGGCGGAATGGAGGGAGTGTCCAACTAATAATATGACGGAGTGGGCTTATTTGTCTTTGGAATAGTGATTTCTTGAAAGTGAAGAACCATTTTATGGGGGAGGGTTTCATTGGATTAGAGGGTGTGTGGCAAGTGTGGAATACAATAAAAATACACTAGAATGGGCATTTTTTGTATATATCTTAACATTTTGTTAAGTTTATCAGTGCTTCTAACAAATTTGGATAAAGTCTCTTTTAGAAATTCAATATCTTGATGAAGTGTAACAACATCTTGAGGTTGCTTTTGAAGAGCCTTATATTGTTCAAGTTTATAATTTGAGAATTTTAGGTTTTTCTTATATCCTTCACATTCAACCCATAAGTTATGTTTATTTGCTTCCAAGTTTTCATAATTCTTATGGACTTGTGAGCATTCTTTCAATAGATTACATCTTTCCTCATTTATGTGATCATGAAGTTTGTTGAGTGTCGTATTTGTAAGCCTTTTAGTTGATTTTACAACTTCTAAAGGTCTTCAATTAGACAAGATCTTTCTTTACAAATTTCCTTATTCTCAAGGTGAAGCTTTGTTGTCTTTAACTTTAGACTTTCAAAGTCATCACATGATTGAGTAGAAATTTCTTAAGAATTATCTATCTTTTCTTCATGTTTTCCTTGAAGTTATTTATAATCTTTTGAAAGACTTTTGAAATCCTCTCAAATTTTGAAAAGATTTGGACAAAATGGATGATTTGGAGAGAAGTTCACGATATGATAATTGAAGAGTTTCAAGGTTGTTTATATTTACCTCTTCATCTGATTCTGAATTTGATCCTTCTGATGCAGTGTCTGCCATCAGATAGAGGTTGTCTTCTTCTTTCTCTTATGTTTCTTCATCAGATGATGTATCATCTAGCTCTTCCCATGTGTTCATCAATACTTTCTTGTCTTTTAGTTTGAAGTACTTCTTCTTATGAGTATATTTATCAAGATCTGGACATTCTGACTTGAAATGCCTTGGTTTCTTGCACTCATAGCATATGATGGAGCTTTTCTCCTTATCCTTTCTTTCTCTATGAGGTTTCTTGGATCCTTTCTAGTTTGATTCATTCCTTTTCTTCCACATGTTCCTTTTCTTCCTTGAGATGAAAGCTAATTGATCATCTTCATCCGAGCCTTCATCATTAGACTCATCATCAGAAGGTGTACCAATGTTGATAGCTTTGGATGAGCTTCTAGACGAAGATCTGGATGAAGATTCCTTTCATATTGAAGATGCTTTGGCTTTCTGTATTGTTAGAGCCAAGGATTTACCCTTTTTGAATCTTTCATCTTGTTGAAGTTCCTGCTCCTGAATCTTTAAGGTTCCAATCAGTTCTTCAATGGACATGGAGTCCAGATTCTTCATAGTTTTTAAGGGTATCACTTGTGGTCTCCACTTTCTGGATAAACTTCTTAGAATTTTGTCAATGTTATCATAGTTAACAAAAATTCTGTTAAGACAACATAATTCAATTAAAATAGTCTGGAAGCGTCCAAATATGGCTTGTATATCTTCACCATCTTCCATAGTGAAGAGTTCATACTTATATGTCAACAAGTTGAGCTTGTTGCATTTTACTTGTGGTGATCCTTCATATGTCAAAGCTAATTTGTCCCATTTTTGTTTAGCACTTCTGTAGCTGTGGACCTTTGTATATTCTTCTTCAGAGAGGGCGCACAACAAAGTGTTTCAAGCTTTAGAGTTCAGCAAAAACCTTTGTCTTTGAGCATCTGTCCAAGAGGTTCTGGGAATTTCATTTAGTTGATCATCTAGTGGTATGTAGTTGCCATGTTCTATGACGTCCCAAAGATCTATATGAATGGACTCAAAATGAGCCATCATACATTCCTTCTAGTTGTCGTATTCGATGCCTTTGAATAGAGGTGGCTTGTTTATGGAGTATCCTTCTTCCATATCTATTTGACTTTAGGATCTTTCCTCTGTATTTATAAGAATACTCAACTCGAGAGGCCGAGCTCTGATGTTAACTAAAATACAATAAATCACACTAGAAAGGGGGGGGGGGGGGGCTGAATAGTATGTTAGTCAAAATATAAAATCTTTTTGAAATGGAAAGTGTTTATAAAAAAACAAGTTTATAAAACCCTCGTCCAATGACTAAAAGTGGACTATCGTTCAATGATGTAAAAAGCTTATTTTTTTAATAAAAATCGTGTGTGTAGAATGTATCAATAATGAACTTTGAAATACTTTGAT